>NW_005876294.1:0-10253 GCF_000147115.1 Myotis lucifugus | reverse complement strand
ACTGGGGTTAGTATAGTCCCTAATCCAGTATAACTGATGTCCTGATAGGAAGAGGAATAGCAACACAGACAACAAAAGAAAATGTGATGCATGTGATAACAGAGACAGAGATTGTAGTTTTTCTGCCATTAGCAAAGTAATGCAAAGGATGGCCATCAATGGTCAGAGAAGCATAAGATTGATTTACTCTTTGTGACCCTAGAAAGGAACCAACTTGCCAGGACCTTAGTTTTAGATTTTTGATTCCAGAATTGTGAGTAAATAAATATCTGTAATAACATATTTATTAAGCCATCCAATTTATGGTCCTTTCTCACAGTAGCCCTAGGAAACTAATAACAGATTTTTGTACTGGGAAGTGGTATGTTGTTGTAAAAAATACCAAAAAAATATGGAGGTGTTAATGGTGTGGAGAAGTCCTCATCTCCCCTGCTTGCTAGTGGGGGTGGATTTCTTTCAATATCCCAAGAAAAATAATTTTCTAAGACTCACATGGGAGGATGCGATATTGAGGGAAGCTTTATTTCTATGGAATCAAACCGCAGAGTGTCAAAGGTTTCATTTCCCTCAGCCCAAGCAAGGAAGAATTCCAATTTCTCCTTTAGCAGGGCTAAAATCAGAGACATTGTCCAGAATTTGCTTTCCATGGCTGCACAGTCCAATACAGTATCAGGCTAGCTTAATTTGTGTTCCCCTCCTACAGTCCATCAGTCCAATGCATGTGGGGTCTGCAGGTCCATATGGCTATGGAGGAAACACAAGCAAAGGCAAGGAAGCCAAGAGCAAGCCAGGAGCACACAGAGAGAGAACTCTTATGTTCAGGAGATTATGTATTCCCAAATTTTTCAAATGCTTGCAGTGGCCACACCCAGTCTGGCCAATGATCTCTCTTCCCAGGTGTAACTGACAAGCAAATACCTCTCCTATGTCACCCCAACTTTACTGGACATGTATCAATCTTCCCTTTGTCAGATCCCTTCCCCCAGTTTTTGCATGAAATGAGCTGGTGGTTCCCTGGGGAGAACAAACTTGCAGCTTCCTGGTGAAGCTGATCAAATGACATGCCTATAATGCCTGGCTTTCCCTTTGTTTTTTGTTTGTTTGTTTGTTTGTTTGTTTTCCCTATTATTAATAACTAGAGGCCCGGTGCACAAAAATTTGTGCACTCGGGGAGGAGGGGGAATCAGCCTGGCCTGTGCCCTCTCCCAATCTGGGACCCCTCAGGGGATGACCACCTGCTGGCTTAGGCCCGCTCCCCAGGGGATTGGGCCTAAGATGGCAATCAGACATCCCTCTGGCAGCCCGGAAGCCCTCATGGGATGTCCACTTGCCAGCAGGGAGCAGGCCTAAACTGCAGTTGGACATCCTTAGCGCTGCTAAGGAGGCAGGAAAGGCTCCCACCACCACTGCTGTACTGGCAGCCATCAGCCTGGCTTGTGGCTGAGCAGAGCTCCTCCCATGTGAGAGCACCCTGACAACCAGAGGGCAGCTCCTGCATTGAGCATCTGCCCCCTGGTGGTCAGTGTGTGTCATAGTAACCAGTCATTCCCAGTGGTTCTGCTGTTAGGGTCAGTTTGCATATTACCCTGTTACTATATAGGATAGAGCCCTGGTGCAAGGGTGGGGGCCGGCTGGTTTGCCCTGAAGGGTGATCCGGATCAGGGTGGGAGTCCCGCTTGGGTGCCTGGCCAGCCTGGATGAGGGGATGATGGCTGTTTGCAGCTGCCCGCACCCCCTTCAGGGTGGGGGTCCCCACTGGGGTGCCTGGCCAGTCTGGGTGAGGGGCTGAGGGCCGTTTTCAGGCTGGTGGGTGACTGAAGCTCCCAACCTCTCCTTTTTTTCTTTTTTTATTCTGTGATTTATTTACCTTCTATGGCTGTCACTGGAGCTGAGAGCGGCTCCAGCTCTGAGACCTCGGCTGCTGAAAGCAGGTTTCTGGGGTTTGTTTAGCTTCTATAATTGCAACATTGTTTCTTAGAGTGCAAGCTCAGAGCCCAGCAGCGGCAGGCGGGGAACCTTGGCTTTCTTCATCACTGGAGCAAGCAAGCCTCCTGTTCGCTTCAGCTGTCTGGCTGCCAGCCGCCATCTTGGTTGGCAGTTAATTTGCATATCGCCTTGATTAGCCAATGGGAAGCATGTCGGAGGTATGGTTAATTACCATGTTTGTCTATTATTAGATCGGACTACTAAACACAGTGGTATCAGAGGTAGTTTTGGAATTGGCTAATGAGTAGAGGCTAGAATAATTTTGACTCACTTAATAGAAAAATTCTAGATTACTCTGAAGATGTGGTGGTTGGCAGACAGATGAGTGTTAAATTCAATTCTGCTGATGGATCCGAACTAAGTGAGGAGGACGGTAGACAAATTTTTATATTCTTAGAGTGCATATGTTATCATGACCAGCATCTTGCTATTTTGTTAAAGGTGTTTCTGGTGAGATCTCAAGAGGAAATAAGAACTTGTTATTGAAAACTTGAAGTAAGTTGATCCTTGTTATAAAGTGTCAGAAGACTGATGAATTGTGTTCTACTTAAAAGTAAAACTTGTAAGTGATGTACTTGTATTGTTAGTTGAGAATATTTCTAAGTAGTGTTGAAGGTGTCCTCTGGTTTCCCCTTACTACATATCATAAAATGTATGAGAAAAGAGATAAATTGAGGAAGGAACTGTTAAAAAAAAAAGAGAGAGAGAGAAACAGAGAGACCAGAACTTGATGATTTGAAAATTCCAAGCCTATTGAAATTAAACAAACAAACAAAAAAACTAAAGCATGTTCTGGAGAGAACACCAAGGGTACACCAGCTGGATAACCTTTTGAGGGAGAGATGAAGCATGTGATTCAAGGATTCAATTAACTACTCTGACAGAAATATTGCCAGTTTGGACTGAAAGGTGCAGAAATGGGACAGGAAGTGTGTCAGACTTCTGAGATTCTACAAGTTCAAAATGGTCCAATAGAGTTGCTCAACTGTGAAGGTGCATTGTCTTTCAAGAAAAGGAAAGAATGACTTTGAGGATGGTCTAAAGGCCATCAGTTGCTGCTGCAACCACAGGCCTATTAGGCAGGGTTACCACTCTAGGACTGAGGAGGTAGAACTGCTCTTCAGTTGGCCAGGAGAACAGAGCATTGAGCCAAAGAGCTTATTGTCAATATTTTTAAACTGAATGAAATTTACCCTGCTGGATTTCAATTTTCTTTGAACCTGTAATCTCTTTTTTTCTTTGAATTTTTCCATTTGGTAATGGGAATGCCTTATGAGTGCCTAACGCCTACCCCACCATTATACTTTGGAAGCAGATAACTTGTTTTCTAATTCACATAGGCCACAGATGGGGAGGAATTTGCCCCAGGGTGGAATATATTCAATCTCTCCCATATCTGATTTAGATAATTTTGAAGATGAGATTTGTGACTTTTTGAGTTAATTATATTTGTACTAGATTTTGGACTGAGTTGATGCCCTAATGGGTGAAGACTTTTGGGGATACTGGGATGGGGTGAATGTATTTTGCATGTAGAAAAGGAATGGAATTTGGATAGGAAAAGGACAGACTATTATGGATTTGTTTCCTCCCAAATATGTGAAGATCTATACTCCATTACATGTGAATGTAATCTTATTTGAAAATAGGGTTGTTGTAGATGTAATAATGTTAAAGTGAGGTCATTATGAAGTAAGGTGGGCCCTAATCCAATACACTGGTATCCTCATAAGAAAAGAAGAAAATCTATAATAATAAAAGCATAATATGCTAATTAGACTGGACAGCTGAAAGACCTTCCAGACGTCCTTCCGGGCCAAGCGAGGGCTGAGGCAGCCACTGCGGCTGCAAGGGCTGAGCCCCTTGCACGAATTTTGTGCATCAGGCCTCTAGTACATGCATAAAGAGGGAAAATGCCATGTGATAAAGGCAGAGGTTAGAGTTATGTGGCCACAAGCCAAGGAACACTAAGGATAGGCAGCAAGTACCAAGGGCTAGGAAAGAGGTATGGCAAGATTCTCCCTCTGAACCCCTAACAAGGCACTGACCCTGCCAACATCTTGAATTTGGACTTCTGGACTCCAGAAAAGTGAGACAATGCATTCCTGCTGGTTTAAGCCTCCCAGTCTGGTATATTTTAAGTTCGCCTTAGGAAATTAACAAAAGTGCACAGAATATGTTCCTGATAAACATATGCTTTCATGGGGTGACCTCATCAAGAGCTGAACTATGATAATCATAAAATCGCAATTAGCCTGTGGAATGGAGACTCTACCAACAGAGCTTTAGGTTCATATGTGTCAGAATGCAAGTAATTGGCATACGCTGACCAGTATAAAGTAAGGAGAAAAAAAATAAACATTTTCCATTTATTTTCAATTTATCTGTTTTCTTGAGTTAAGTAGCTATATGATGGATACAATCCATTTGTGGAGAAATGGTCCTTTTTTTGTTAAAAATTGACTAATCTTTTTGCAGAAATTGGCAAAATGGTTTCCATTTTTCACATATAACAAATTAATCAATGAAATATATACAATATTTAGCTTTTAGATTTAATTTCTTGAATGTAAAATTTCTGGAGAGGAAGAAGAGGGGGGGATGCATTGTTTATTCAATCAAAAGCACTGAAGTATGGTAGCAATCATTTCAGGTAGAAACTATAGATTAACTCTAACCCTGTTGTTTGGCTTAACAATAGAAAGGTTATTTTGATTTTCTGGATTGTATAAATTATCCCATTTGATTGAATGCCTTATTGACTGTGATGTGAATATCCCATTGATTGTGATCTTACTGGTTTTAGAAAGCAAATTCCTCTGTACCTGGGAACCAGGACAGCACAATTATCCCAAGACCTGAGGGTTCCAGATAATGTTTCTTTGTCAACTCAGTGGTCCAAGACCAGGACAGCGCAATTACTCTAAATTGCCTCGATGGCTCTAGATAATGTGTTCCTGCCAACCCAGTGGTCCCAGATGATGTGTTTCTGTCAATTTAGTGACCCCGAGATCCAAAACTATAATTAACAAGCTTAATTCTGCTTTTGTAAACTGCTTTTTTGCAAACCAAGTTCCTCATTCCAAACCTTGAAATGTAATCAATACCTTTGTGATTTTTTGCCTATATGACCCTGGAACTGTGACCAAATAGGTACTATGAGATTTGGGAATGACCCCCCATAGTTCCGGATTGCAATAAATGTGACTCTTTAATTCGACTTCTTGAGGCATCCTTCTGTGATTCTCGGGGTACGTTACAACACTGGGACCCTTCAGTCCGCAGACCGAAGCTCTATCCACTGAGCCAAACCGGTTAGGGCCATATGTGTATAATTAAATAGATGCTAATATGCCTGTGCTCTTTATTAGGAGCTTGTATAATTCAGAGAGTAGGATGTGTGTGTGTCATAATCACCCTAGATACTAACACAGGGTCTTAATTTTCCATGAGGAGAGAATTAATAAAGAAATTGGACTTGGGCATGGCTCAGTGTTTGAGCGCTGACCTATGAACCAAGAGGTCACAGTTTGATTCTCAGTCAGGGCACATGCCAGAGTTTCAGGCTCAATCCCCACTGGGGGTGGGCAGGAGGGAGCCAATCAGTGATTATCTCTCATCATTGATGTTTCTATCTCTCTCTCCCTCTCCCTTCCTCTCTGAAATCAATAAAAATATATTAAACAATAAATAAATGTTCGGTAAATGATTACTAAGGTTTTATACTGGCCTTCCTTTTTACCCGAACTTTGTAAAATTTTAATCAATTAAGGTACATTTTATAAATTTTCATTTTATCCAATCTAATAATAGACAAACATGGTAATTAACCGTACCTCTGACATGCTTCCCATTGGCTAATCAGGGCTATATGAAATTTAACTGCCACAAAGATGGTGGTTAATTTGCATAGGTAGGCGCAATGCTGGGAGGCCATAGAGGAAGGACGGTGATTGGAAACAGAGGCAGCAGGCAAGAGCCAGGAGGCACTGCCCCTGGCCCTAGATCGGAGAATCGGGTTGCCTTTGCTTGCCCCCCTGCTGGTGATCTGGGAAGCCAGAGGGGGGCAGGAAAGAGGCAGGTGCCTGCCTCTTCCCTGCTCGCCCCTGCCCTGGATCAGCCCCTCTGTGAGCCTGCCTGTGGGTCACCTCAGCAATCCCACAGCAGGAAAGGGGGGCCTGCAGCCAGCCCCCGTGTGCACCTGCCTGCCCATAGGATTGCTGATGAGATCCCAGAGCAGGAAAGGGGGGCCTGCAGCCAGCCCCAGTGTGCGCCTGCCTGCCCATGGGATCGCCAAAG
Source organism: Myotis lucifugus (assembly GCF_000147115.1). Classification (NCBI taxonomy): domain Eukaryota; kingdom Metazoa; phylum Chordata; class Mammalia; order Chiroptera; family Vespertilionidae; genus Myotis; species Myotis lucifugus. The sequence goes on along the minus strand of NW_005876294.1, from coordinate 3,968 downwards.
CAATCCCACAGCAGGATAGGGCGGCCTGCAGCCAGCCCCCCTGTGCACCTGTCCCTGGGTCGCCCCGGCGATCCCACAGCAGGAATAGGCACCCCGCCCTGGCCACAGCTCAAGGAACAGTACAACACACAGTGGAGGCCAGGAGCCTGAGAGATCAACAGAGAGGGGTGCCTGCTCCAAGCCTCCAGGGTGTGGCTGGGGGCAGGCCCCAGCAGACACATACACACAAACACACACAGATCGCCTGCTTCGAGCCTCTGCTGCCAGACTGTGGCCATGAGTAGGACATCCACTGAGTGCTCCCGGACTGAGGGGCAGGCTTGGCTGAGGGAACCCCATCCCCCAGTGCATGAATTTTGTGCACCGGGCCTCTAGTATGATATAATAGATGATTCTTATTTATCTTATTATACCTATTTCAAAACCAAATATATAAAAATTATAAGGAATAAACAAATTATGGCATATTCATTCACTATAAAACCATATGACAATTAGATGAGGAATTAAAACTATAAGCAAACAAACATATAAATTGAACTTCAAAATCATTATGTTCAGTAAAAAAAAAAACTAGACATAATGAGTATGTAATAAATGATCCCATTAATATAAATAGAACCCATTTTATCTATCTATACTAATAAAAAGGGTAATATCCTAATTAGACCAGACATCTTCCGGACATCCATCTGGACGTCCTTCCATACAAAGCCACGGTGGTGGGGGCTAAGTCAGAGGCAGTTAGGAGTGACCAGGCTGAAAGGAGAGGGCAGTTAGGGCTGACCTGGTTGGCAGGGGACGGCAGTTGGGGGCAACCAAGCCAGAAGCGGGGGGGGGGCAGTTAGGACCGACCAGGCCAGAAGGGGAGAGCAGTTAGGGGTGATCAGGCTGGCAGGCAGAGGTGATTAGGGGTGATCAGGCAGGGAGTGGAGCAGTTAGGGGCATCTGACAGACATGCAGAGTGGTTAGGGGCAATCAGGCTGGCAGGCAAGTGAGTGGTTAGGAGCCAGCAGTCCCAGATTGGGAGAGGGATGTCTGGATGTCTGGGATCAGGTCTAATCCTGCAGTCAGACATCCTCTACGGGGTCCTGCATTAGAGAGGGTGCAGGCTGGACTGAGGGGACACCCCCTACCCGCCGTTCACAAATTTCGTACACTGGGCCTCTAGTATTCTATCTAATAATAGACAAACATGGTAATTAACCGTACCTCCGACACACTTCCCATTGGCTAATCAGGGTGATATGCAAATTAACTGCCAACCAAGATGGCGGCCGGCAGCCAGGCAGCTGAAGCAAACAGGAGGCTTGCTTGCTCCAGTGATGGAGGAAGCCAAGGTTCCCAGCCTGCCACTGCCGGCCTCTGAGCTGCAGTCGAAGAAACAATGTTGCAATTATAGAAGCTAAACAAATCCCATGCTTTCAGCCAGCTGGCTGAGCTTGAGTTGCAACAGTGTTTCAATTATAGAAGCCAAACAAACCCAGATCCCTGCTTTCAGCAGCCAAGGTCTCAGAGCTGGAGCCGAGCCTCAGAGCTAAAGCTGGCTCTCAGCTCCAGTGACAGCCATAGAAGGCAAATAAATCCCAGAATAAAAAAAAAAGAAAAAAAAGAGAGGTTGGGAGCTTCAGTCACTCGCCAGCCTGAAAATGGCCCTCAGCCCCTCACCCAGACTGGCCAGGCACCCCAGTGGGGACCCCCACCCTGAAGGGGGTGTGACCAGCTGCAAACAGCCATCATCCCCTCATCCAGGTTGGGCAGGCACCCCAGTGGGGACCCCCACCCTGAAGCAACAAGATGGCGGCTAATTTGCATACTGAAGGCGGGCGGTAGCGGGCAAGGCTGTCCATGGTCTGGGACCGGATCTGTGACCCTACAGGGCAGGGGGCAGTCCTTGAGGCTGTCTGTGGTCCGGGACCCGGATCCCTGACCTGGCGGGCGGGGGGCACAGCGGGAGGCTGTCCGCTGTCCCGGGACCCGGATCCATGTCCTGGCAGGTGGGGCGGCAGTGCTTGAGGCTATCCCTGGTCCTGGGAGCCGGATCCGTGATCTGGCGGGCGGAGGGCAGCACTTGAGGCTGTCTGCGGTCCCGGGACCAGGATCCATGACCCTTCCCGGCGGGTCGGCAGCTCGCACAGGGGTGGATCGGGTTTGGGCAGGGCAGGACACCTGGCTTCCACCCAGCCCCAGTCACTCTGGGCAGGTGAGCAGTGCAGAGAGCCTCTGGACAGGGGAGGCAGGCTGGCGGAGGGCGGCCTGTACTCCCCACATGGTGGTGGTGACAACTGTGAGCGTGCCAAGCGGAGCCTGCAGGCTGAGCTGAAGTAGCACCTGCAGGCCATCAATGCCCAGGAGTGGCTGCGCAAGATCCGCCTCCTGGCTCAGAAGGTGCAGTATTGCAGGGACAGCCACCGTGGTGGGCCCAGACTGACGTCCTCCTGGCCGCACCATGGGGGTTTGCAGATCTGCAAAGCCAGAGGCCTCCGGTGTGCACATCCCCCCTGGCGTGCGAACATCCCCCAGCACATTGTCACCCTCCCACTCCTGCAACAGTTGCAAACCAAGGTGTGCACAAGTTCCCCCCACCTCTCCACCGCACTTGCATCAACCCAGCATGCCTAACACCCCCACAGGATGTACACACATCCCCTCTGATGCGCTCACGTCCTTTGGAGAGTGTCTGGGTATTCTGGGTGCTGAGGGTGGGCGCCTGTGAGATGACAGTGAGAGGGCGGAGTGGTGATGCCCTGTTCCCACGGAGGCCAGTGCAGCTACGAGATCACCTCTGGGGGGTTAATGCAGGTGCAGACAGACACACCTGGTGGGCGCAGGCGGCCCTGGCTGAGGTGCCTTTGGTCAGCATTCAAGATCAAGAACCCAGAGGTTGAGAGGAATTTCATCCTCTCAGTGAAACAGTGGGATAGTCGGGGCGACTGTAGAGGAGGAATGTGCACTTTGGGTGCCAGCACCCATGAGCGAAGGCTGCCCTGACTGAGCCTCGCTTGCTTGGGGCCTAGTGCACTCCTGCTGGGCAGCGGGTGACAGGACGTGCTTTTCCAAATTAATGAGAGAAAAAGTTGATTCTCCTGCTGCCCACGAAGGTGGAAAGTGAAGTGGGGAGACATGTGGGGAGTGAGCGAGGTTCCCTGTCTGGGGGTTCCAAATCTGCTGTTGGTTTCTTTCTCCGCTGACTAGAGATATACAGGGTGTCCCTCCAAAATGTATACACACTTTGAATACCTACTAATTCCAATGGTTTTAAGCATAAGAAAGAAACAACAATGGAGCTGTTATCTGTTAAATGTGTGGGCACAAACAGGTAGTTGGACATTCCCTGAGGGGTCTCAGATTGGAGATGGTGAAATCCAGACTGAGGGACCCCTTTCCCCCCCTACCCCAGTGCACAAATTTCATGCACCGGGCTACTAGTATATATACAAAGCCTAAACGACCATTATGACCGAGCAACTGGAACGACCCAAATGACCAGTCTCTATGACTTGCACTGACCACCAGGGGGTGGATACTCAATGCCGGAGCTACCCCCTGGTGGTCACTTTGCTCCCACAGCTAATCTCCTAAAGCCCATCCCCCTGGATGTCTGGCCCCCACTGCCTCCTGGTGCTAAACCACTCATTGAGACTTTCTGCTAGGTCGGGGTTTCGTACATAACAGAGCAGCTCCCTCGCTGAAATCTATTGAAAGTCAACCTCAACACAAGGGTTTGTCTTGCTCCCATTGTCTCCCTTCCCCAGGGGCTGCCCATTTGCTGATGAGGGAAGGAGGAGGTGGGGAGGCAGGGAACCACATGGTGGCAGGGCGATGCTGGCATCCAGCTTCCATTCCTTCTGCACCCAACCCGGTGACTGTCGCCTCCTCTCCCGACTCCGCTGGGGCCTTTGGGCTGGACTGGGATGGGAACACCGGGTTGGGTGGCGGGGAACACAGCCCCTTTCTCAGGGGGCCTG
>NW_005876293.1:0-10254 GCF_000147115.1 Myotis lucifugus | reverse complement strand
AAAGCCCTGGGCAGCAGCGGGGCCGAATGGGCTTGAGCAGCTGAACGTGCAGAAGGAGGGAGCTGGTTTCTGTCCATGATGAGTGCAGGGCTGTCCTGCTGTGGGGCCCGGGGCCCTGCTCCTGCCCTGGTGGGTGTGGAAGACTCGCCTCTGCACAGTCCTCACTCCCGCTGCCCCCCGTGGCCCTTTCCTCCCCAGGTGTCCCAGCTGGAAGTCACCAGACAAGGGCCGTGGAAGGGCCCACTGAGCCTCGGTGAGGACCCCCTCCCCAGGGGAGGGGTCAGAGGCATGTCCCCAGGGGTTGGAGAGCAGCCGGCAGTGGGCCCCACACACTGGCTGCGGCCATTTCTGGGTGTTCCTGTGCAGGGAGCTGCTCTGTTACTGAGCGCACACAGCTGCAGCCTCATTGGAGGGCGTTCGCAGCATGAGTTGATCTTGAAGAAGACATTAGTGCCAGCCAACATCCTTGCCGTTTTGGACATAATATTCACCTCCAGTGACCATGCTCCTGGTAAGCGAGTACTGCACCCAACCTGCAACCACCCTCCCCGGCTGGTGTGGCTCTGTGGTTGCACTTGACCTGTGAACCAGGAGGGCACCGTTCCATTCCTGGTCAGGGCATAGGCCTGGGTCGTGGACTCCATCCCCAGTAAGGGGTGTGCAGAAAGCAGCCAATCAATGATTCTCTCTCATGATTGATGTTTCTGTCTCTCTCTCCTCCCTTCCTCTCTGGAAAAAATTATATATATATATATATATATCCTATATAATAAAACCCTAATATGCAAATCAACCAAACAATGAAACCACCGGCAGGACGACCAGTTACTATGATGCGCATGGATCACCAGGGGGCAGATGCTCAACGCAGGAGCTGCCCCCAGTTGGGGCTGGTGAGCAGGTGGCGCCAGGCCGCCAGCCAAGGCAGGTGCCAGCATGGGCTCCCCAATCGCCTCGCCCGCCGGTTGCCCCACAGATTGGCCCTGATTGCCGGCCAGGCCTAGGGACCCTACCCATGCATGAATTTCGTGCACCGGGCCTCTAGTGTGTGTGTGTGTGCATTTATATATTATATTTTTATATATACAATACGTCAAGTATATAAAATGTAGCCATTTTAAACGGGTTCAATAGGATAAATTAAGAATCATCTTCCTAGAATCAGAAAGAAAGGGTTATTGATCACTGTGTCCATTCTAGGCCTTGTGATGGACAGAGTCTGATGATGGACAGAGTCTGATGACAGAAAAGAGTTGATGAAGCCAGGCAGGATTTTGGGGGGCACTCAAAATCCTCATTTGGGAAAACTTCAATTTCCTTGGGTCCTTCTAGTGGAGTTCTGGGGTCCAACCCTGCGGGGCCAGAATTTTCAGAAGAGGCAGGTGCTGCCTCTGTTGACTGGTTGGCTTGACAGACACATCCCCAAGTTTCAAAGGCATTCTTCTGTATTTTCTCCCAGAAGCTATATTCCTGAAGCTTTTATGTTTGGGCCTGTGATCCATTTTGAATTAATTTTCATGTACAGCTGCGGTAAGGGTTGAGGGCTCTATTCTCGTGTGAATATCCAGTTGTTCCAACAGCGTTTGCTGTAAAGACGATTTCTTTCACATCAGATTGCTCCGCGCCTGTGTTGAATTCCTCTTGCCCTCTGCTTGCTGCCGCTGATTTATTTGTCGGCACTTGACGCCGCCTTGATTTCCTGTGGCTTTGTAGTGAGTCCTGAAGTCAGGCCGTTCAGCCCTCCAACTTTGTTCTGCTTTTCCGAAATTGCTTTGGCATTTTTAGAAACCTATCATTTCCGTACACATTTTAGAACCAGCTTGTGAATTTTTACATAAAAGCCAGCTGTGCTTTTGATTGGGATTATGTTCCAATTGGGGGGAACTGATAGCTTAATGGTATTGAGTGTTCAATATCATTTGCTTACCTCTTAATGTCTCTCAGTAATAGTTTATGGTGTCTGGTGAACAGGTGTCGTATGCAGTTATTGACTTTATTGCTAAGTATCTTGTTTTTGATACTGTTGCAAAAGGAACTTTAAAAATTTTATTTTCCAATTGGTTTTTGCTAGTATATAAAATTACAACCTATTTTTATATTTTATTTATCTGTTTTTAAATCCTCACCTGAGGGTATTTTTTCTTTTCTTTCTTTCTTTTTCTTTTTAGATAGAGAAGAGGGAGGGAGGAAGGAGGGAGAGAGAAAGAGAGAAACATTGATATGAGAGAGACACATCGATTGGTTGCCTCCCACACTTGCCCTGACCAGGGCAGGATATTGAGCCTGCAACTGAGGTACATGCCCCTGACCGGGAATCGAACCTGTGCCCCCTTGGTCTGCAGGGCAACACTCTAACCACTGAGCAAACCGGCTAGGGCCTATTGTTATATTTTAGACATGTGTTCTGTGACCTTGCTAATTCACTGGTTAATTGTAATTGTTTCATAAATTCCCCTAGAATCTTCTAGTAAACAGTGGGGTTATGTACAAATAGGTAGTTTCACTTCTTCTTTACTGATCTCTGCCCCATGAGCTTGTTTTTTTTCTTCTTCTTGGTTATTATCATGGCTAGAACCTCCAGTGCAATATGGAGCTTAAGCAACGAGAGCAGACTTCCTTGCGTCAGGCCCAGTATTCGGGGGAGAGCACTCAGTCTTTCGACACTCAGTATGGCTTCAGCTGTAGGTTTTCTGTAGATCTCTTAAGCAGACTAAAGATGTTCCTTTGTAATCCTGGTTTTCCTGGGATTTAAAAATAAATCACAAATAGTTGTTGGATTTTGTCAAATGGTCAAATGCTTTTTGTACCTATTGAAATAATTATATGATTTTCTTTTATTCTGTTAATAATGAACCATATTTAGGCTTTTCAAGTGTTAAACCAACCTTGCATTCCTGAGATAATTCTCACATGTTCATGTTACTTTCTTTTTTTTTTTTTTTAAATATAGTTTATTGATTTTTTACAGAGAGGAAGGGAGAGGGACAGAGAGTTAGAAACATCAATGAGAGAGACACATCGATCAGCTGCCTCCTGCACACTCCCTACTGGGGATGTGCCTGCAACCGAGGTACATGCCCTTGACTGGAATCGAACCCGGGACCCTTGAGTCCGCAGGCTGATGCTCTAGCCACTGAGCCAAACCGGTCAGGGCAATGTTACTTTCTTTATAAATTGCTGGATTATATTTGCTAAAGTTTTGTTAAGGAAATTCGCCTTTTTGTTCACGAGGTACTTTTTCTCTAGTTCTCTTGTATTGCAATAAGCTTTCAGGCCGTTGTATGACAATGATGCTGGGCTTCTAAGGAGTTTGTGTAAGCTTCTGAAAGAGTGGTGTTATTTTCTTCTTTAACAGATATAGGGCTATTCAGATTTTCTCTCTTCTCTTCTGTCAGATTTGTGTATGTCTCATGGACTTGGTTCATTTCACCTAAGTTGTCCCATTTTCCCACAGTTACTCAAACACTCGCTTATTTTCTGCTGAGCGTCTGTGGGTTTGGGAGCGACGCTCCGTCCTTTATTCCCGACACCGATAGTTCATCTTCTTTCCCTTGTTTTCTTTAACAGCACAGCCGGGTTTGCGGATCTTGTTGATCTGTTTGTTTTCTTGTTTCATTGATTTATGTGTTATTTTATTCTTTCGTTCCTTCCACTTAATTTAGGTTTAATTTGCTCTTCTTTTACTATGTTCTGGAGTTATGCACTAGTTCATTAATGTTTTGACAGTCTTTTTTTGTTTGTTAATGTAAACATTTAAAGTTATAAATCTCTCTCTAAGCACAACATGAGCTTATAAATTTCTCTCTAAGCACATCCCCAAAGTCACATTTTGTATTTTTATTATCGTTCAATTTGAATATTTTCTAAATTTCCCTTGTGTACTCTTCTATGAGTCATGGATTACTTAGAATATGTTGTTGAATTTTCACACATTAACATTTTTGAGATATCATATAAGGAGTAATTATAATTAATATAATTAAAATAGTATATTAATTAATAATGTAAAATTAAAAAGTATGTTTTAATTTTCAGTCACTGTTTTTTGAGATATCATAAAGATTGACTATAATTAAAATAAGTACTAATATAATTCATTAATAATATAATACATTAATATAATTAATTTCTAAATTAATTCCACTTTGGTCAGAGAATATACTTTACATCATTTAATCCTTTTATATTTAATGAGCCTCATTTTATTGGCCTACGTGTGGTGTAGCTCGGTGGAGGTGCCGTGTGGACTTGCAGAGAATATGCGTTATGCAGGTTTTGGGTGCTGTAAAGAGTATTCTGTAGCTTTTCTCGTTTGTATCTCTTTGTTCTGTTGGTTGATGAGGGAAGGATGTTAAACTCTTCAACAGTATCGTGGAGCTGACTGTTTATCCTTTCACTTGTAGCGGGGTTTGCTCCATGGAGGGTGATGCTCTGTTGGCTGTCATGTATGACCCATGTATGATGGCTGTGTCCCGTGTCTCCTCAGGCGGGTGACTTGTGCCTCATGAGTGAGCGCTGCGGAGACGGGATTCTGCTCCGGGCCTCGGAGAGCACATCTTTTCTCCTCTAAGCAGGTGGTATAGGAGGCTCAGCTCAGCCTGCAAACCCACCTCGGCGGTGGGTGTAGCTGAGTCCAGTTCAGTCCTTCCTGCCCCAGCAGGGCTGCGTGTGCGCTGCCCCGACAGCCAGGATCTGGGGCGTTTGTGCACGGAGTCCGCGCCCCGCCCTGCTCTCTCCTCATAGCATTTCCTGTTCATTCTCCAGGGGTTGGAGTGTCCTCCTCTCTCCGGTTCTTTACACTCTGGAAGTGAGGCTGCCTGAGGGGCTCAGGCCTGGCCTGCTTTCAGACCGAGGTGGGGGGGGGGAGGGGATGCACCCCTGCTGGTCCCTTCCTCCCAGGTCTCCCCCCGCCAGGACCCGCCTCCTCAGTCCCTCCCCGTGGCCTTCAGACTAATCATAGTTGTCCGGAGTTTTTAATTGTCATCTGCGGGAGGGCTGACCCCACGGGAGCTCTCTGTCCGTAACCAGACGTGGAGTAATCCATCTGCTTTCTGTTTTCCCACACTTTGCTGCTGTCGACTTAAATACTTTGATCCTGTCCTTAAGAACCTGTTATTTTCATCCCTTGGCTATTATTTTGGTGGGATTTTGTAGGCAGCAGCTGTCAGTGCATTTATTGCAGCTCTCACTCTAACCCAGTCTGGGCTGTTTTCTCTCTTCTGTGTTATTTCCGAAACATTTCTGGGTTAAAGGCATAAGCGCTTCCACGGCCTGTGGTAGTGCTGACCATCCGACCGTGGTTTGTCCGGTCTCCCCCGCAGGAATGGAGCCTGCTCGGGAGGGTCGCCCCGGCTCCCCCGGCTCTCTGGGGGCCCGGAGGCCCATGGTGAAGGCCAGGGTACAGCAGGAACGGGGGTCCCTGGGCAGAACTCCTGGAGGGAGGGCCTTTTCCAGCGGAAGGAACCAACGAGGTTTCCTGACTTTGTTGATTGACCTAAGACTGCATGTCCTTGGCAATAGTGAACTCTCTCCCTGGGTTGGGCTCACATTCTGCAATCTCTACCTCCGCTCATCTCGTCGACTTGCCACGAATTCGGGTTGTGGGTTTATCGTGAAATTAATTTCCAGCCAGTTAGACAGCAGGGCAGTGGACAGGCAGGAGGAAAACATTGGCTGGTCCGTCAGCTGCCACTGGAGGCTCCGGAATAGGGAGGGGGGCTCTCGGAGGTGAGTGGAAACCAACAGCTTCGTGGTTGATGAGGGCCTGGCAGCCTGACAGGGTCATGGACCACCCCATCTTGGTCGCCCTGCGCACCAGGCCGGTCCCCTCTGCAATAGCTGCACTCGGGTGCTAAGGGCTCAGTCTGTGATTACAGAATGAAAGGGAATTTTCAGAGAGCGGAGGAGGCGCTGGGGCCCGCCCTCATGAACACTCGTGGGATCTCTGTGAGGATCCAGGGGCCTGTGCGGGGGCTCCCTCCGCGGGGCTCCCAGCCTCGGGCTCGGCCCCTGGGTCACGCCAGGACGGCTGGCCGGGGTGAGGACATCTCTCAGTTTCCCTTCTCTTCAGCAGGCTTAGTTCTGCACTCAGAGCCATGTATTTAGAGTAAAAGGCTGTGATCTCATAAACATGCACGATCATTCCCAGCCTTCCTGTGTTGTGGGATTAGAGGAGCCCAGGATTCCTGGTGATAGACACGGTGATGCTCCTAAACGCGTCCATATCTTGGTCCGAAGCTGTGACTATGTGACCTTCCCTAGCAAAGGGGCTTTGCAGGTGTGATGAAGTTAAGGGATTTTTGATGAGGTGATTGCCCTGGGTTATCTGGGTGGGTGCCGTGTAATCACAAGGGTCCTTATAAGAGGAAGGCGGGGGTGGGGGGGGCAGAGTCTGATGTCAGAGTCTGATGATGGACACAGTCTGATGATGGACACAGTCTGATGGTGGACACAGTCTGATGATGGACACAGTCTGATGATGGACACAGTCTGATGATGGACACAGTCTGATGGTGGACACAGTCTGATGATGGACACAGTCTGATGATGGACACAGTCTGATGATGGACACAGTCTGATGATGGACACAGTCTGATGGTGGACACAGTCTGATGGTGGACAGAGTCTGATGATGGACACAGTCTGATGATGGACAGAGTCTGATTATAGACAGAGTCTGATGATGGACAGAGGTCGAGCAGCGTGAGGAAGGGCCCAGGAGCCATGCCTGCAGGTGGCCTGTGGAAGCTGGAAATGGCAAGGAAAATGGCTTTGCCCTGAAGCCTCCAGAAAGAACCAGCCCTGCCAGTAGCCAGCACTGAGGGCGTCCGGCCTCCAGAACCGGAGCAGAGCGGTGTGTGCCGCTTTAAGCCACCAGGCGGTTCTGGTACAGCAGCCCCAGGACGCTCATGTGTTTCCAGATGCAGGTAAACAAGGGAGGAGCCTGCAGGTGCTGGGCAGGCAGGCACGGGTACCAGAGGGGACCTGAGACACCTCGGCACGTGGCTGGGCTGCCAGCCTGGGCCCGGCCACAGGTCTGACTGCAGGAGGCCCCCGGGGTGGCTTGCAGAAGCGGCTGCCGAGGTCAGAGGGCAAAGGCTCAGACCTGGTTCCTCCTTGCTCTGCATCTGGGTTTGAGGCGTCCACACCAGCGGCGTCTGCATCTTCAGGCGGAGCGGCGAGGCTTGCTGGTCAGGATGTTACACTCCCAATCCAGTCTGGGGGGGTGGGGGGGAGGAGTTGGAAAGTACGACCAGGAGCCTCGATATGCAGTTGAACACAGAGGGAGCATCCCAGCGATTACGGCATTAAAGTTCCTCCCAGCTGGTGTGGCTCAGCGGCTGAGCATCGACCCATGAACTAGGACCATGGCTCTCAAGCCACATGCGGCTCTTTGGCCCCTTGAGTGTGGATCTTCCACAAAATACCACGTGCGGGCGCGCACGTACAGTGTGATTGAAACTTCGTGGCCCATGCGCAGAAGTTGGTATTTTGTGGAAGAGCCACACTGAAGGGGCCAAAGAGCTGCATGTGGCTCGCGATCCGCAGTTTGCCGAGCTGCAGTTTGCCGACCACTGAACTAGGAGGTCATGGTTCGATTCCCAGTCAGGGCACATGCCCGGGGTGTGGGCTCCATCCCCAGCGTGGGGCTTGCAGGATTCTCTCTCATCATTGATGTTTCCACCCCTCTCTCCCTCTCCCTTCCTCTCTGAAATCAATAAAAAACATTTAAAAAAAATTCCACTTCACCGTCACTTCCTGAACCCGTCGCACCTGCGCGGGCTTAAACGGACAGGATTTATTCCTCTGTCGTTGACACCGCCCAGGAGGAGGAATTCTCTGCCGACACCTCTCCATCCCGCGGACACGGAACCACAGTAAACAGAGCTTGTGCCACCTCTTTATGCAAAACACTAGGTTTATTGCTCCCCGAGATTACGGGCTGCCGTGCGCGCCTGCTTTGCTGGTCTATTGAGTAGCACAGGGAGGAATGTGTACTTAATGATACGGTATAAACTTGATAGCTCAGTTCTTATCACAATATTGTTATGGTCAATCTAAGCCTAATATCCTTTTTCATGGCGTTTTCTGCTGTCCTAAATCTTCCCTCTGGAAAGCAACAATCGGAGGCCATCAGCAGAGCTTATGAGAAAATGGCCCTGCTGACAGCCGCCCTGAGCGCCAGCGCAGCGCACGGCTCCCGGCGGGGCACCGGGGCTCGTCGCAAGGATCCCGGGCTCAGCAGCCCCGCCCGGGGTCCCTAAGTGAGCCGTTCGCTCCATGCGTGAGCCGGCCAGCTCCGACCGCCAGCCCCCTGACGGCCTGCCTCCTGACCCTCAGATCCCGTCTGCATGGCGGTGGCAGAGCTGTGCGAGCAGGCGTGTTTCACGTGTGTTCCCGTCACGCTGGGGCCTGGTCGCCTGAATTCTGTTCCCTCTCCAGGTGCAGGACTTGGAGTACCTGTCCCTCATGGAGCCCTGGGTGCTTCCCTTTAGGCACACACAGCGTCCAGCCACCCTCCATCCAAGGAGGTTCCTGGCCTTCTCCTGGTCACCAGACTACCACCCCCCACCCGGGCCTTCGAGAACACGGGGCTACCGCTCCCCCTTCCCATGGCGGCACCTCGCTCCTCCCTGCAGCCCCTGGTGACGAGTGGGGTCGGCCCGTCATGGGCCTGGGCAGCGACTGGGCAGTCAGCCGGCCAGTTTCGCTGAGCTGGAAGTTCGTGCATCTCTACATTGGGGGTTTTTAAAACCTTGCAATGAAGTGATTTGGCCTTTGGTTCTGGAACTTGCTGCCATAACCTTATTATCTGCCAAGGAGGCGGCACGCTGGGCTGGCCCTGCCTGACGGGTGCAGGGGATGAGCGATGGGTTATGGCCGAGGCGACGGTGTGCGGCGCGCAGGTCTGACCTGCAGCATTAAACACGCTCCTCTGACAGCCGGGGGCGGGGCGGCCGCTCCGGGGACGTGCGCCGTCCCCTGGGGAGGACCAATGCGGAGTCCAATAAAACGGATGAGGAGGCCCAGGTGCGGTCATCGACCTTTTCAAGGAGAATTGCTGTGTGGACTGCGGTCCATCAGCTGCAAAGTGTGGGTCCCTGACCTTTTCTTAAGAAAGGATCCCATTTATTTCCCATTTCATGGAGTCCACATGCTGAAGTAGCTTCACTAGTCGCCTCCCCTCTGAACACACGCGAGCACATACACACACACACACACACACACGAGCACACACGTGCACACATGCAGGCACACAGCTTCTGCCAGGCTATAATGTCCCTGTTCCCCTACCAATCAGAGCCTCCTCTGTCTGCTGGTCACAGCCTTTGTCACCATCGGCCACAACTAGCGCACCCACCACGGGGATTTAGTGAGGGGAACTTGGGGGTCCCTGCCCCCGCAGGAGCGGGCTTTCTGCAGCTCTGGAAGGGTGCCTGGGGCCCTGTTTTCTGTGCAGGAGCTGAGGACCCAGGTGGGAGCCTTGGGTTGGGTGATCTCCACGGCAGAGTCGCAGATTCAGGCAATAAAATGAGAGGAGCCCAAATTTGCACGGGACGTACGTACTTCTACTGAAAAACTCAAATTCAGGTGGGCGCCTGCCTTTCTTCTGTAACCCACTGTGAGCCCTTCCTGCTGGCCAGTCCGTGACACCTGCTCTCTGCCGGGGAAGAGGGTGGGGAGCGGAGTAATTTCGGGCGGTGAGAAGTCTGTGTGACACTATAACGATGGGCACACGTTTGTCCACACCCACAGCATGGCGACAGGGTGAACGCCGATGTAGACGATGCACTGTGGGTGAGCACGGTGTGTCCGTGTGGGTTCATCAACGGTAGCCAACGCAGAACTCCACCCAGCTGGGGTGCTGGTGGGGGTGGAGGGTGTGCAGGTGTGGGAGCTGGTGGGGGTGGAGGGTGTGCAGGTGTGGGGAGCTGGTGGGGGGGTGGAAGGGGTGTGCAGGTGTGGGGAGGTGGTGGGGTTGGGAGGGTGTGCAGGTGTGGGGGAGCTGGGGGGGGGTGGAGGGGTGTGCAGATGTGGAACAGGAACAGCTCTGTGCCCTTCCCTTTCAGGTTTCACTGTGAACCCTGTTCCTGCTCTAAAAAAAAAGTTTTTAAAAAAAATTAAAAAACAGGCTGTCTTGGGGGTACTCCCACAGAGACAGACCCGGAAGGATGATAGATAGATAGATACCGGATCGGTTTTCCAAGGAATTTGCTCCATGTGATTTTGGAAGCTTGGGCAAATCCAAAACCT
>NW_005876292.1:0-10255 GCF_000147115.1 Myotis lucifugus | reverse complement strand
GTAGGCAAATTAGCTATACTTTTGTGCTGAAGTTGCTAGAGGGCCAGACATTATAAATAGGGAAGCAGGTTGTTTACCACGACAGTAGAAGTGATTTTTTTCTGAAGATATGGGTAAACAATACAATTTAACAGCCTTTGAATGTGGGATATATATTATTATGAGTGGCCAGATTATTATGACCACCTGACATTTGTAGCAAATCAGCCGTACATTGCATCGTATGGGATATGGAAGCCGAAGGCCTGTTCAAATACCTTTGCTGTCTGCAGTTACCAAGATAAAATGTCTCCAATTCACACAGGAACACAAGGATTGGACAGTCGAGCATTGGAAAAAAGTCATGTGGTCTGATGAATCACGTTTCCAGTCACATCATGCAGATGGCAGAGTGAGAATTTGGCAGAAACAGCATGAAAGCATGCACCCCGCATGCATGATTACAACCCTTCAAGCTGGTGGGGGCAGTGTTGTGGTTTGGGGCATGTTTTCCTGGCATGATTTGGGCCCTTTAATTCGTGTGGAACAACGTCTGAATAGCACAACATACTTAAGTATCGTTGCTGATCAGGTTCATCCTATCATGTTGATGGCGTATCCCAATGGAGATGGCTTCTTCCAAGAAGACAATGCGCCATGCCACGGTGCTCGTGCTGTGCAGGAGTGGTTTCAAGAACATGAGGGAGACTTTACCTTGCTTAGGTGTCCCCCACAATCATCAGATGTCAATCCAATTGAGTATTTGTGGGACGAAGTTAAAAGAGCCATCAGACAGCTGGTTCCACAACCATCAAATCTCACAGAACTGGACAGTGCTATTCATCAGGCATGGTGTCAGATTCCTCACATCACCTTTCAACATCTCGTGGAGTCAATGCCAAGAAGAATCGCCGCAGTATTGAAGGCAAAAGGTGGCCCAACGAAGTACTGATGGGGTGGTCATAATAATCTGGCCACTCATTATAATATATATCCCATTTTTAAAGGCTGTTAAATTGCATTGTTTATCCATATCTTCAGAAAAAAAATCTCTTCTATTGTCATGGTAAACAACCTGCTTCCCTATTTATAATGTCTGGCCCTCTAGCAACTTCATCGTGAAAGTATAGCTAATTTGCCTATAAACGTCAGGTGGTCATAATAATCTGGACACTCAGTGTATATTTTTAATTCTCACCTAAGGATTTTTTTAAAATTGATTTTTAGAGAGAGAAACATCCATGACAGAGAAATACCAGTAGGCTGCCTCGGCACCTGCTGACCCACTGGGATCTAACCTAAACCTAAGTAAGTGCCCTAACCTAGAATCCAACGGGAAATTCTTTGGTGTACAGGTTGAGACTCCAACCAATTGAGCCACCTGGCCAGGGCAGATCTGAAAAAAATTTTAAATGTACCTCCAGGCCCTGGTTGGTGTGGATCAGTAGTTAGAGTGTCCTCCCAGGCACCAAAGGGTCGTGGGTTCGATTCCAGATGAGGGCACATGCACAGGTTGTGGGTTCCATCCCTGACAGATTGCTTGGGCAACTGATTGATGTTTCTCTTTCTCTTTCTCTCTCCCTTCCTGTCTCTCTAGAATCAATGAAAAAAACATATCCTTAGAGGAGGAGTTAAAAAGAAAAAAAAATACTGGTTTGGTTCAGTGGATAGTGAGTGCTTCTGCAGGCAGACTGAAGGGTACCAGGTTGGATTCCGATCAAGGGCACATACCTGGGTTGCAGGCTCAATCCAGGGCCCTGGTCAGGGATTCAGCAAGAGGCAACCAATTGATGTCTCTCACATTAGTTTCTGTCTTTCTCCCTCCATTCCACTCTCTGTTAAAAAAAAAAAAAATCAATGCAAAAATGTCCTCAGGTGAGGATTAACCAAAACAAACAAACAAACAAACTCCCATCCCCAGTGTGATTACTGATGGAGCATATGAAGTATTTGTTGAATGAATGGGAAGGGATGGGACTTTGTTCTCTAACTGTTTTAGCTCAACTCTGCAAGCCAGAGCGTTTATTTATTTTTTATTTTTATAATATATTGTATTGATTTTTTACAGAAAGGAAGGGAGAGGGATAGAGAGTTAGAAACATCGATGAGAGAGAAACATCGATCAGGTGCCTCCTGCACACCCCCTACTGGGGATGTGCCTGCAACCAAGGTACAGGCCCTTGACCGGAATTGAACTCGGGACCCCTCAGTCCACAGGCGGACGCTCTATCCACTGAGCCAAACCGGTTAGGGCCAGAGGGTTTATTTTTTATTTTAATTTTTATTGATTGATTATTTTAGAGAGAGGAAGGGAGCGAGAGAAACACCAGTGTGTTGTTCCGCTTATTCTACTCTCTTTGGTTGCTTCTGGTCTGTGCCCTGACCAGGATCCAACCGCAACCTTGCTGTATCAGGAGGAGGTTCCAACCCACTGCGCTGGGCACTGCCTGTCAAGGCCCCTCAACAAAACCCCTCTGGCTGTCCTGGCCCCTGCTGTGGGCCGGAGCTCCTCTGCCACAGCAAAGGTTTGGGTTCCATTCTGCCAGGGCACATACTTAGGTTTCAGGTTTGATCCCCTGTCGGGGATGACTGCTGCTCAGGAAGTGACTGAGGTCCATGTGCCATATGTCTTTCTGCGGCAAGTTGGGGTTCCATTGCCAACAGGGCCAACTCTGATCCCCACTACCCCGGTCCTCCATCGAGGACGACTTCAACTATGGCAGCTGCGTGGCCTCAGCCAGCGTACACATCCGCATGGGTAGGTCGCCCTCCAGGCTCGCCAGGCCCTGCTGCTGAGCAGTTGCCAGAAGCGGATTTCTGGGTTCCCAGGGAGAGCAGGGTCCAGAAGGAAGCACTTTGCTCTGCCTCCCTTTGGGGCTCCCTGGACCGAGTGGAGCGCCCGTCCTGCGCAGGGCTTGGAGGGGAGAGCCGCCCGAGGGAGGCCTCCTAGCTGGGTGCTGAGAAACGAATCGGGAGCCCTTCCTCCTTGAACCCGGTTGTCTTCGGTGTAGAAAGGGACAGATGAAAGCCTCAGCAGCCTTACTGGGGCATCTTTAAGGGAAGATGTTATTTTTTTTTTTTCGGTGAAAATAAGTTTATTGGGTAATCATTGTGATTACACAATAACCTGCATTGAGATATCTGCTGGGATGTTTGTGCTTTAGGGCACGTGAACGCACTTTATTTTATTTGATGCAGCCTCACGTCCCTGGCCTCCTGCAGCATGCAGCCACACCCACCCCCTCCAGGTGGTCTTTACGCTCCAGTCAGTGAGGGCAAATTTGCATATTCCTTCATTTTATATGTATAGATGTCACCCAACAAATTCAATAAATAAAATTGTGGATATGTGAAAAAAAATAAGTTAGTCAAATGAGCAAATTCTTTGTAGACTTTCCAAGATTATCTGCTCCATGTAATTCTAGATTATTCTCTCCTTTGTGTACCCACTCTACCTTCTGATCACATTCAGAGTTCAATGTTACCTGACTGAAGACATCTTGAGGAGTGTATTTTTAACACTCAGTGTCAGCACAGTGTCTGGCACATGATAAGTGTTTACATTTGTCTAATGAATGAGTGATGGCATGGAAAAATTAAATATGTTGCTGGATTTATGCCAAAATGAAAAAAAATAGCGTTTCTACTCACTTCCTGTGTATGGCTGTCTTTTTCACAAGTGATTAGATGCTTTTGTAATTATTATGTGTTAAGACTTGTTGCCCTAGCTGGTTTGGCTCAGTGGATAGAGCATCAGCCCTCGGACTGAAGGGTCCTGGGTTCTATTCCAGTCAAGGGCATATATATCAGTTGCAGGCTTGACCCCTGGCCCTGGTTGGGGTGCATGCACCAGGCAGCCAATCTATGTGTCTCTCTCACATTGATGTTTCTCTCTATTCCCCCGTCCCTTCCATTCTCTCTAAAAAAATCATTGGGAAAATATTCTCCAGGAAGATTAACCAAAAGAAAACTGCACTTGTTAATATAAGCTTGAGAATAGCCTGATTAGCCTGCAGCAATCAGATAAAGGTCTCTGAGTGTGGTATCTCTAGGTAGACAGAGCTTCAATAGAAAGAAAATAAAACAAAGGTGATTTGAGGAAAAGAAAAGATAAAGATATATGATTAGTAAATTGAAAAGGAAAAACAAGGCAGTTATTAATTTAATAAATAGATGCTCTTAAAGAAATTTTGTATATTTAACAGTTCTTTATCAAACACCTACTGTGGGGCAGGGACTATATAGACTCTGTGTAGATTCCAGGTGAACAACAATTACAGGATCAATAGCAGAATCACTCACCATGGAGTTTACACACTAGAAAGAAAGCGCAATCACTATACACTTTGTGACTCTTTAGTGGCAGCTATATTTAATTTATAGCTGTAATATTTTACTAATCATTTCAATCATATTAGAGAAAAGCTCTATTCTTGAAATGAAGGAGGGGAAGTGTGACAGTGCATGTGTGTGTGCATTGAATTACAGAGCTCATCTTTCCTCTGTCATAATGGAGAGCCAGCATTTCCCTGTGCTCGAAATTCATGCACTCACTGGGGGAGGGGGAGTCCCTCAGCCTGGCCTGTGCCCTCTCACAGTTCAGGAGCCCTCGGGGGATGTCTGACTGATGGAGCGAGCGAGCCTAAGCTTGCAGTCAGACATACTTAGCGCTGCTGAGGAGGTGGGAGAGGCTACCGCCACTGCCACTGCACTCGCCAACCGTGAGCTTGGCTTCTGGCTGAGCAGTGCTCCCCCTGGTGGTCAGTGCATGTCATAGCGACCGGTCATGCCACCGTTCAGTCAATTTGCATATTAGCCTTTTATTATATAGGATAATTAAGAAGTCATAGTAGAAGGCCATCACTTGGAGACATGGTAGTAACTAACAGACAAAGCTGTTCACTTGAACAATTGCATCTGGGAAATGAAAATGAAGGATAGGTTGGGGTAAACAGATCTTTTGCCTTATTTCATTTAGAAATGTAGATGCTTTATTTTGGTGAACATTTTTAACACCACAATATTTTTAAGGCTATAAATATTGATAATACATTTTATTTTTTACTAGTGGTCTGGTGGACGAAATTCGTACACAAAGGGGGGTTCCCTCAGCTCAGCCTGCACCCTCTCCAATCGGGGACCCCTTGGGGGATGTCCAACTGCCAGGTTAGGCCCGATCCCACGGCAGTCGGACATCCCTCTTGCAATCTGGGACCACTGGCTCCTAACCATTCACCTGCCTGCCTGATCGCCCCTAACTGCCTCTGCCTGCCTGCCTGCCTGCCTGATCACCCCTAACTGCCCTGCCAGCCTGATCTCGCCCCCAACTGCTCTCCCCTGCTGGCCTGATCTCACCCCCAACTGCCCTCCCCTGATGGCTTGGTTGCCCCCAACTGCCCTCCTCTGCAGGCCTGATCTCGCCCTCAATGGCCCTCCCCTGCCAGCCAATTTGGTTCTGATTGGTTGATTTCTATGCCAGTCAGCCTCAAAAGCTCTGCCTCGTAGGCAGCCATTGGCTCCTCACAGTTGATCCAGATTTGGTTCTGATTGGCCAGTTTCTACGCCAGTCAGAGTCAAAAGCTTCGCCTCCTAGGCAGCCATTGGCTCCTTACATTCACCCAAATTTGGTTCTGATTGGTCAGTTTCTATGCCAATCAGCATCTCTGGGCCTATCAACGGGGCCTGATCAGAAAGGCGGGGCTGATCAGCAGCCCCAGTGGAGGCCTGGAGGGAAATGGAGGCACAGCTGCTGGCCAGACTAGGAGAGAAAGAGAGGCAAGTGCTGACCACCAGCTGCCACAGAGGCAACAGGTCCTTAAGACCCAGGGTTTTTATATATTAGGATAGGATACTGTTCAACATGTTAATTATAATATAATGATATTTTTGTTTAAAACATAAAATAATTAAATGAAAAACATTCCATGTTTGCTCAAAGATGATATTATCAATTTTCAGATGAAGACAGCAAGGCAGAACAGGAAAATGAATTGTACCCTTTGGCTTTTTCCTGGCCCCATGGCCCTCCTCCTCTCCATCCTTGCTCCCAACAGAGGTTTAGCACGGTTTAATGCTTCTCAATCATTATGTAACATTTGCTATGTTATTATTTTGGAATATTTATTATGTCTCTTTACATCTCTCCAAAATTATTGTACATCTCAACATCTGTAAGACTAAAATTTTATAAATGAACTCAATATTTTTAAAAATAGATCATGAATTAAATAACATAATGAGAAGTTAGAAGCCTGGTGAGTGAGAGTGATGACCATACATATTTGATTCACTTGGTCTGTATCATGCTATATCATTCTTCATTAATTTAAAATTTTTCCCATGTAAAGGGGTTAATATAGCTAATCAGAGTCTACACTTTATCTGCTATTGTACAACATAATAATATTTTTCCACTTTAGAGATAAGAATATTGAGGGGCAAAGAGATGAATCAACCCAATAAGGCCAAAGAGTTAAGAAAAGACAAACCCTGTATTTCAGTTCATATCTCCCCAACACCAAAGCAGATACCTTGTCACAAATGCTAACTGAAGCACCAGTAATAATACATCAATAATACACGATAACATGAAAATTGGATCAAATTTCTTATTCTCATTTTCATAGAGGAAGTTTTTGGTCTGCTACTTAGGCCAGTAAATCCTCCATAATCTAGACATTGTGTGCTGTATGGTGGGTTAATATTGCTATAAGAGCTTTAAAATTTTTATATTGCTGACATTTCATTTTTAAGTTTCAATTTTATTGTGCCATTACCACTGTGTATGCATATATATATGTAATTTATTTTAAAAAGAACATGTATGATCCAGAATAACACATATATCATTTAATTCCCTGGAATATAAAGCTCCAGACATCAACACATTTCTGCTCTGGTAAGAAAAGATCTCCCAATAAATCAGATGTACTGACTTCCTCTATATTAATGAGAAATTACTGGCTGAAAGTTGGATCTTTTCCTGTTTGTGATGTATTTGGAAATATTTCTTCACTAAAGACATAAGTCTGGACTTGCTGTCATTATGTTTCTCATCTCTGGTCAACCACATTGACGATGTTTCCTAAAAAGTAAGCACTTTCCTGCAGCATCCCGGTGAGGTGCAGAGCGATGCAGGAAGCACGGAGGCAGAGGAACTAAATTCCATGCAGCACTTGTAGAGATTTAAAAACTAAAGCCGTAGAGATGAGTCAATTACACATTTAGTGGTTTTAACTGAGGATATAAATTATAGTCGGAAAGGCATTGGGCTAGTGTTCAGAACCTGGCTCTACCGACTATGGAATACATAATTTTAGCAAAAATGAGCTTCATTTTCCTTATATAGAAAAGGGGACTATGCCTATTGAGAACAAAACTGTGAGGTTCGCAGATTTTCGTGACTTTGAATTTTCTGGATGTAAGAGTATTTATTGTAACAGTAATTGTTATAATTAATGTCATCAAACCATGGCTATTATAAATGCCTTTTATTATTGCATTAGAAAGGATGTCACATGTACAACAAGACTTCTTTTATTCAGATTCCACTAAGTGAGGAATGGGGAAATTGGAATACAGATTTTATTTCTAGAGTGCTTTAACAAGTAAGTGTTGACAAAACATCCATTGTCTTAAAACACTATAAAGAACCAAATAAATTGCACAGCTTAGGTTTTTCTACTAAAAGCTCCCACTCATATGAGCAGTTTCCCACTAAGTACACATCAGTTATATCTAAGGAAATGAAGAAATTTCTGTCAGCCCCTAGTTAGTAGTGGTTTGTTAGTTTACTGAAAACTATTATATGAATTTTAAATCAGAAAATTTATTCATGAAAATAGTAAGTTTAATAGGATCAAATTTCAATTCTAGCTGAACATTCTAACCACTGAAAATGGGTGAGGTTAGACTCCAGCGCGTCTAATAGTCTAGAAATGTACAACTTGGAAAAGAAATGATTCATTACTTCACTCAGAAAATGTGGATATGTTTTTACCATCACTAAGACATTTCCTTCACATTTCTTTCTATAAATCTCTTAAAAATAGATAATGTCTTCTAAATAAAGTTCTAAATAATGGCAAGAATAAAAATATTATGCATATCTCTTACATACTACCCTCAAGTGTCACTATTTTTATTATTAATTCACCTCATTTAATTAGGTCCTCACAACAACCCAGCGATGCAGATTTTATCTAGGTTTCAGATGAGAAACAGAAAGACAGAGATGATAAATATTTTACTCACAATAACAAACTTAACCAGAGAAGCCAGGATATGAGGCCAAAACCTATAAACATTTTACTGTGAATTGCTGACATATTCAGATATATTTAACAATTTGTGTGTTTTCCTCCTCTGATTCCTTTTACCCATCCTTGATGGACTAATTTTGTTTCAAATTAATCCCCCAAAATTTCTGTATTTGAATTTTACCTATGGCCTAGGACAGTGATGGCGAACCTATGACACGCGTGTCAGAGGTGACACGCGAACTCATTTTTTTGGTTGATTTTTCTTTGTTAAATGGCATTTAAATATATAAAATAAATATCAAAAATATAAATCTTGGTTTTACTATGGTTGCAAATATCAAAAAATTTCTATATGTGACACCGTACCAGAGTTAAGTTAGGGTTTTTCAAAATGCTGACACGCCGAGCTCAAAAGGTTCGCCATCAATGGCCTAGGAAGATTATATATATCCCTGTCTTAAGATTATACATTGTTAGGTTATTGATTAGTCTCACTTTTCCCTATGCAGTGAAAAAGAGGCCCTAAACATAGATATGCTATCCACACCTGTTTTATTTGCATGAAAAATAGTCATGGACTTGTAGTGGTTGAGCAGCCTCAGATGAGAGCCATGCTGTCCAGGGAGGAGCCTCTGCTTTTGCACAGACCAGCAGAGGAGGTGAATAATGCTCCCAGGCAACCCTGTGATTTGGGAAATAAATTGCCCTGAACAAAATGACAGACTTTGAAATTTGCTCTCATCTGATAACTACCGGGTCCTCTCTGGACATGTGGACCTTGCTAAGCCTAAGAATAAAGTCTAGGGTCTGTCCACCCAGCATCACTCTCATCTCTCTCCTTCCCCCCCGACAGCCACCACTGCCCCCAGAAGCCATTCCTTTAGGATCTTCCCCCAAACAAACTCCATGCCAAATTTGTGTAGGGCCTCAATCTCACTAGACAAGCTTTAATTTCCGTGAAGGAGTGATCTGATAAAGATTTCAACTGCTAACTCTCTCAGGAAACTCATTAACATTGGTGATTTTTAAATGATTTTCAAAGCCTCTGCTATGAAGCCATAATAGTGGAATTTCAGACATGACTAAATAAAAAGAGGTCACGATTTCTGGGACAGGGACACTGTGCACAACTTTCTCTTTTGCTCTATGATGACCTTGGAAACAGTCACTCCTGCAGCGCGTTCATGAAATCAGCCATTGTCCATGGGTGCATATGCAATTGCATATGATACTTTTGATCAATCTAGTCACAGATCCCTAACTATTAACAATCCCATCTATAAAATGAGTTAAAGCTAGGGTGCTGTTACTGTAGAACTTCGGCCTAAGGCCATAGAAGGCCCAGGAAATCATTTGGTTGGGCCCTGCCAAAGCAATCAAAGGTGGGATTAGAAATTCAATAAATCTAGGAGCTTTTTTCATAGCAACATAAATTTATATTAAGTGAATTATATTAAGCAAATTATGTTATAAATATCCAAATGGCCCTTGGCAGAAAAATGGTTCCTGCCCCTGCTGTAAATGTGACATCCTCAAGACTGTGCCTAGAATATAGTAGTCATCAGTATTGCTTGCGAATACTAAACTGAACTTGCAATGTAGGTCCACTGTGGAAATGTTCTAATACCTCTTCATTTAAAAGTTTCTATTGGCAGGCTAAGAAACTCAGTGTCCCTGCAGCATTAAAATTTGAATTAAATATTTTTTGGTGTTCTTACTTTGAAATGTAATTAAATGTATCCATTTTTTCACCTTCACTCTTAAACAGATATACATTGACTTAAAATATTCATATAAATCACTTTCCTTTGCTGCTATAACAAAATGTGAACAATTTAGTGGCTAAAATCAGCACAAACTTATTTTATTACCTTTCTGGAGATCAAAAATTTGAAATTAGTTTTGCTGAGGCACAATCAATGTCCAACAGAGCCATGCGCCCTCTGGAAAACCTGTCTCCTTTCCGCCTCATCCAGCAGCATTCCTTGTGTTCCTTATGCCCTGGCCCCTCCTCC
>NW_005876291.1:4022-10426 GCF_000147115.1 Myotis lucifugus | reverse complement strand
TGGTGGGGACAGGTACCCCATGCCCACACTCTCGTCTTCCAGAGGGGTCTGCGCGGAAGGAGGATCATGGATCCCCCGGGCCCATCAGTTTTTTTGGGGGCGGGGTGGGGGGGAGGGGGGACACCTTGGGACGCGCTTCCGGGACAAAAGCCCTCGCAGCCGCACCGTGGGCGCATCACCTCCTTTATTGCCTGGCGGGGAACAGCGGGTGGAGTCGGCAGGGCACGGCGAGGAGCTGGGGCGCGCGGGGGCACCCGCTGGCTCACACCCACAGCCAGCACCTTGCACCGCCCTCCTGCCGGGGTCTGCGCAGGTCGCAGGGGGCGCCCCAAGCTGTGGGGGGCGGTCAACAAAGGAGTGAGCTGGTTACACGTATCTGCGAGCGGGCAGCGGGGTTCCCAGGAATATGGGGGACTCTGTCTGCAAGGAGGAAGCCGGAGGAGCCAGGTTGCAGAGCAGGGGAGGCACGCCCACACAGCGACCCCGCCCACGCGCACCGAAGCCACGCCCACACCCCCGACACCCACGCCCATGCGCACCCCGTGACCACGCCCACACCACACCACAGCCGCGCGCCACGACCAAGGCCAAGGACACGGCCACGTGCGCAGCCAGCAGAGCCCCGCAGGGCGTGAGCGCAGGTCCCCGTCCGATCAGCCCTCCAGCCACGCCTCCGGGAGCCCCCGCCCCGCGTGGCCCTTCTCTTGCTGAGTCGGTCGGTGTTTAGCAGGCTCCGTGATGGCGTGCGGCGTCCGTCCTGTCGCGGTGGACACGTGCGCCTCTGTCCCCTGGAAAGTCGCGCCTGCGACCTCACTGGGTCTGGGGCGTGGGCGCGGGGCTGGGCCCCGGCCTTCCTGCTGGGCTCCGGCCTGGCTGCCTCCGTCCCGGCCTTGGACGTCGCCGTGGCGCTGGGGGCCGGCCAGGTGCCTGCAGCCCCCGCGGGCTCCGCGGGCTCCCCCTCCTTGTCCTCCGCGGAGAAGCTTTCTCGGGCATCGAAAAACATGAGCGCCTCTGCCTGGGGCGTGGCCTCCGCAGGGCCCGGCTCATCCCCAGCGCTCTCGCTCTTCCTGCTGGGGGCCGAGGAGAACCCTAATCTGGGGAATCGGAACCAGCCCGCCTTCTCCGGCTTCTTGGGCAGCTCGGCCGCCGGGCGGGCCTCGGGCTGCGTTTGGACCGGAGCCGGTGTTGGTTCCTCTTCTGTGGCTGCGGTGCCGGTGTCCTCGGCGGCCGCGGAGGAGAACCCGATGCTCGGAAGCCAAAACCGGAACCGCCCGGAGGACCGTTTGCTTTCCGGCTTCTCCCTGGCAGCCCCGTCTCCCTCTCGGCCTTCTTCAGGGGGGAATTCGAGGATTTCCGCGGGCTCCTCGTCGTCGGAACCGCCGTCTGCAGGCTGGAGGCCCGAGCTCCCTTCCGACGTGGCCGTCTGCGGTCCCTCGTCGGTGCCAGAAGGGATGATTTCAAACGTCTCTGTGTCGGGCTGCAGGGCTCCAGGCCCCCGGTCAGCTCCCAGGGCCGCACGGTCACCTTGGGAAGCGGCTTGGCCGCCCTGAGTGACCACCTGCACCTGGGCCCGCAAGGGGCTCTCGGGGACCTTCCCCTTGAGCAAGGAGAACCCGTAAGAAGGCGTCTGGACCTCGGAGGCCGGGATCTCCGACTCCCGGACGATCTGAGTGGAGCCAGCCTGGGGTCCCGGCCAGTCAGCAGGCTCTGCCAGGACCCTGCTGTGTATGGTGACCTCCCGGCTCTCCACCCGGGCACCTTGAATGTGGACTCTGACCTTGGAAATGGGGCCGGCCTCCGCGGGGAGGTCCAGGACCACCGGCTGCTGCCCGGGGCCCACAGCGCCGGCCTGCAGGAGGCTCACGCCCCACACCCCAGGGTGCTCCTTGCTCAGGGCCAGATCCAGGCTGCTGTCCGGGCACCACACCTCTCGCACGGCCGGGGGGATGAAGATGTCGGCCTCGCCGCTGGGGGCCGGGAAGGTGAACCTGGGCACCTTTAACTTGGGGAACTTGACAGTGAGCACAGAATCCTCCCAGACCCGACCCACGATGGAAATTTGGGCTGGCACGTCTGTCCTCGAAGCCTTCAGTCTGAGAGGGCCTTCCGGCGGGGGAGACGGGTGCTCAGTGCTCCCTGCCCCTCTGGCAGGAGCTTGGGTTTCTGAAAGTCTCCCTCCAGGCATCTGAAGGGGAAAGGGGGCCTTCGCCTGGACCCACCCGGGGCCTGAGAAGTGGGAGGCTCATCGGGGGACACGCTGCCAGGAGGCAGGTGCGGCTCCGAGCCTGGGGGCTGGGCTGTGCAGACCTCCCCCGAGAGCTTCCCGTGGCATCCGCCTCTGCCTCTGCCTCTGGGGACGATGGGGCCACGGCTGCCTCCCCTGGACTCTTGGCTGCAGCGGGGGCCTCCCCTTCCCTCGGTGCCCCCGCCGCCCCCTGCTCCTTCGAGGAGCGCCAGAAGCTGGGCAGGCGGAGCGAGGGCATCCTGAACCAGCTGTCCTGCGAGCTGGCCCGCTCGGCTCCGGCTGCCACGTCCCCCGCGGGCACCCCCCCTGCAGCCACGGCGGATGTCCCAGCACTGCCCGCGGGCTCCTCTGTGCCCCTGGACGTGGAGACGCCTGCAGGTGGCAGCGGAGTGGCCGACCCCAGGAACACTGTGGCTTCCTCAGAGTCCAGGACCTGTGTGGGGCTGCGAGGGGAGGGGGCACCCTCCAGGGCGCGGGGCTCTCCCTCGGCCTCGGCTGCCGCTGCGACCGAAAACCGGAACTTCGGTCGATGGAATTTAGGAAAAGTCACGCGGCCATACGACGTGTGGACCAGGGGGTGCGCCGGGCCAGGGTGGCTGTCAGTTTGGGACGAAGGAACGGGCTCCCAGGACGGGAGGTCGGCAGCACGAGGGGAGCTGAACTGGGGTGCACCCCCCTTGGACTCAGAGAGGGTTTCCCGAGGCGCCTCTGCAGAGACGCTGGCTCTGGGGAGAGGCACCTGGCACTTCGTAAGCGTGGCGTCCTCCCAACCCACGTCGCCCATGGAAACAGAATGATCAGCTGAGTCAACAGCTATACGCACTTTGTCAGAAGAAGAGGTCACTTCTGCAACGGTGGCACCTCCGTGGGCGTGTGCAGACACCGAGTAAGTCTTACTGGATGATGGTCGGAAAAACGGCATGCTGACCTTGGGCATCTTGAACTTGCTCTCTCGGGCAGCCACCTCCTTGTCCTCCAGGCCAATGGCACCCACCACCTTGGCCTGTGGCTCCTGGATAGCCACCTCCACACGGGACGGTGACACCAATGTGTCAGGAGGGGTCACCTCCCCTTTGGCGCATTTAAGGTCCAGTTTTGGCCCCTTGATGTCCACCTTGGGCACCTTGATGCTGGGCATCTGCATCTTGGGCAGGTGGCCTTTGATCCTGGCCCCTTCTACTTTGCCTTTCAGCCCCCCCAGCGTCACCTCTCCTTCCTGCAGGGGCACCTCCACCTCTCCCCCAGGGAGCTCAAGATCAGCAGATGGCAGGTGGATGCTACCTTCTGGGACTTGAATCTCACCTACCATGGATGGCAGAATGGCCGTCCCTGTGGTGTCAGACATGGACACGTCCACTGATGTTCCCCAATCCTTGCTTGGTGAAGATGCACCAAAGGAAGGCATCTTGAACTTGGGCATCTTGAACCTGCTGTCTTTGGTAGCCACTGCCTTATCTCCCAGAACAATGTCTCCCTCCAGCTTGGAGCCAGCTGCCTGGATTTCAGCCTCCACAATGGGCACGGACACCTCCAAGTCAGGGGCAGTCACCTCCCCTTTGGCGCCCTTCAGGTCGAGCTTGGGCCCCTGGATATCCACCTGGGGGCCCTTGAACTCTACTTTGGGCATCTTCATGCTGGGCATGTGCACCTTGGGCATATGCCATTTGCTTCCAACTGCAGAGGCCGACCCATGGAACTCTCCCTCGGGCAGGTGGCCCTCCGGGAGCTTCACTCCCAGCTCTCCTGTCTTCACGTCCACGTCGGCAGATGGCAGGTCAATGCTGAGGTCACTGGCCTTGACGTCAGTCTGGATGGAGGGCAGGGACACGTCTGCCTCAGCCTTTGGCAGCGACACGTCCACTGAGGCCTCCAAGGACTTGCCTGGCCCAGACATCCCGAAGGAAGGCATCTTGAACTTGGGCATCTTGAACTTGCTGTCTTTGCTGGCCACCTCTGTGTCCCCAAGGACGATGTCTCCCTCCAGCTTGGCGCCTGGAGCCTGAATGTCCACCTCCACACTGGGCAGCGAAACCTCCATGTCGGGGACGGCCACCTCGCCTTTGGCGCCCTTCAGGTCCAGTTTGGGCCCCTTGATGTCCACCTGGGGGCCCTTGACGTCTACTTTGGGCATCTTCATGCTGGGCATCTGCACCTTGGGCATGTGGCCCCTTGAACGTGGCCCCTTCTGCTTTGCCCTTCAGTTCTGCAAGCTTCACTTCTCCCTCGGGGACCGTCACCTTCCCTTTGGCGCCCTTCAGGTCCACTTTGGGCCCCTTGATGTCCACCTGGGGGCCCTTGAAGTCTACTTTGGGCATCTTCATGCTGGGCATGTGCACCTTGGGCAGGTGCCCTTTGAGTCCAACTCCGGAGGAGGCTTCCTGGAGCTCTCCCTCGGGCAGGTGGCCCTCCGGGAGCTTCACTCCCAGCTCTCCTGTCTTCACGTCCACGTCGGCAGATGGCAGGTCAATGCTGAGGTCACTGGTCTTGATGTCAGTCTGGACGGAGGGCAGGGACACGTCCACTGAGGCCTCCATGGACTTTCCTGGCCCAGACGTCCCGAAGGAAGGCATCTTGAACTTGGGCATCTTGAACTTGCTGTCGTGGGCTGCCACCTCCTTGGAACCCAAGACAATGTCGCCCTCTAGCTTGGCGCCCGGAGCCTGGATGTCCATCTCCACACTGGGCAGCGACACTTCCATGTCAGGGGCCGACACCTCCCCTTTGGCGCCCTTCAGGTCCACTTTGGGCCCCTTGATGTCCACCTGGGGGCCCTTGAAGTCTACTTTGGGCATCTTCATGCTGGGCATGTGCACCTTGGGCAGGTGCCCTTTGAACCCCATTCCGGACGAGGGTCCCTCCAGCTCTCCCTCAGGCAGGTGGCCCTCCGGGATCTTCACTTCCAGCTCGCCTGTCTTGATGTCCACGTCGGCAGAAGGCAGCTCGATACTGAGGTCACTGGTCTTGACGTCAGTCTGGATGGAGGGCAGGGACACGTCTGCCTCAGCCTTTGGCAGCGACACGTCCACTGAGGCCTCCAAGGACTTGCCTGGCCCAGACATCCCGAAGGAAGGCATCTTGAACTTGGGCATCTTGAACTTGCTGTCTTTGCTGGCCACCTCTGTGTCCCCCAGAACGATGTCTCCCTCCAGCTTGGCGCCCGGAGCCTGAATGTCCACCTCCACACTGGGCAGCGAAACCTCCATGTCGGGGACGGCCACCTCGCCTTTGGCGCCCTTCAGGTCCAGTTTGGGCCCCTTGATGTCCACCTGGGGGCCCTTGACGTCTACTTTGGGCATCTTCATGCTGGGCATCTGCACCTTGGGCATGTGGCCCTTGAACGTGGCCCCTTCTGCTTTGCCCTTCAGTTCTCCAAGCTTCACTTCTCCCTCGGGGACGGTCACCTCCCCTTTGGCGCCCTTCAGGTCCACTTTGGGCCCCTTGATGTCCACCTGGGGGCCCTTGAAGTCTACTTTGGGCATCTTCATGCTGGGCATGTGCACCTTGGGCAGGTGCCCTTTGAACCCCATTCCGGACGAGGGTCCCTCCAGCTCTCCCTCAGGCAGGTGGCCCTCCGGGAGCTTCACTTCCAGCTCGCCTGTCTTGATGTCCACGTCGGCAGAAGGCAGCTCGATACTGAGGTCACTGGCCTTGACGTCAGTCTGGATGGAGGGCAGGGACACGTCTGCCTCAGCCTTTGGCAGCGACACGTCCACTGAGGCCTCCAAGGACTTGCCTGGCCCAGACATCCCGAAGGAAGGCATCTTGAACTTGGGCATCTTGAACTTGCTGTCTTTGCTGGCCACCTCTGTGTCCCCAAGGACGATGTCTCCCTCCAGCTTGGCGCCCGGAGCCTGAATGTCCACCTCCACACTGGGCAGCGACACTTCCATGTCAGGGGCCGACACCTCTCCTTTGGCGCCCTTCAGGTCCACTTTGGGCCCCTTGATGTCCACCTGGGGGCCCTTGAAGTCTACTTTGGGCATCTTCATGCTGGGCATGTGCACCTTGGGCAGGTGCCCTTTGAGTCCAACTCCGGAGGAGGCTTCCTGGAGCTCTCCCTCGGGCAGGTGGCCCTCCGGGAGCTTCACTCCCAGCTCTCCTGTCTTCACGTCCACGTCGGCAGATGGCAGGTCAATGCTGAGGTCACTGGTCTTGATGT
>NW_005876291.1:0-3852 GCF_000147115.1 Myotis lucifugus | reverse complement strand
TGGATGTCCATCTCCACCACTGGGGCAGCGACACTTTCCATGTCAGGGGCCGACACCTCCCCCTTTTGGCGCCCTTCAGGTCCAGTTTGGGGCCCCTTGATGTCCACCTGGGGGCCTTTGAAAGTCTACTTTGGGCATCTTCATGCTGGGCATCTGCACCTTGGGCATGTGGCCCTTGAACGTGGCCCCTTCTGCTTTGCCTTCAGTTCTCCAAGCTTCACTTCTCCCTCGGGGACGGTCACCTCCCCTTTGGCGCCCTTCAGGTCCACTTTGGGCCCCTTGATGTCCACCTGGGGGCCCTTGAAGTCTACTTTGGGCATCTTCATGCTGGGCATGTGCACCTTGGGCAGGTGCCCTTTGAACCCCATTCCGGACGAGGGTCCCTCCAGCTCTCCCTCAGGCAGGTGGCCCTCCGGGAGCTTCACTTCCAGCTCTCCTGTCTTGATGTCCACGTCGCCAGATGGCAGGTCAATGCTGAGGTCACTGGCCTTGACGTCAGTCTGGATGGAGGGCAGGGACACGTCTGCCTCAGCCTTTGGCAGCGACACGTCCATTGAGGCCTCCAAGGACTTGCCTGGCCCAGACATCCCGAAGGAAGGCATCTTGAACTTGGGCATCTTGAACTTGCTGTCTTTGCTGGCCACCTCTGTGTCCCCAAGGACGATGTCTCCCTCCAGCTTGGCGCCCGGAGCCTGAATGTCCACCTCCACACTGGGCAGCGAAACCTCCATGTCGGGGACGGCCACCTCGCCTTTGGCGCCCTTCAGGTCCAGTTTGGGCCCCTTGATGTCCACCTGGGGGCCCTTGACGTCTACTTTGGGCATCTTCATGCTGGGCATCTGCACCTTGGGCATGTGGCCCTTGAACGTGGCCCCTTCTGCTTTGCCCTTCAGTTCTCCAAGCTTCACTTCTCCCTCGGGGACGGTCACCTCCCCTTTGGCGCCCTTCAGGTCCACTTTGGGCCCCTTGATGTCCACCTGGGGGCCCTTGAAGTCTACTTTGGGCATCTTCATGCTGGGCATGTGCACCTTGGGCAGGTGCCCTTTGAGTCCAACTCCGGAGGAGGCTTCCTGGAGCTCTCCCTCGGGCAGGTGGCCCTCCGGGAGCTTCACTCCCAGCTCTCCTGTCTTCACGTCCACGTCGGCAGATGGCAGGTCAATGCTGAGGTCACTGGTCTTGATGTCAGTCTGGACGGAGGGCAGGGACACGTCCACTGAGGCCTCCATGGACTTTCCTGGCCCAGACGTCCCGAAGGAAGGCATCTTGAACTTGGGCATCTTGAACTTGCTGTCGTGGGCTGCCACCTCCTTGGAACCCAAGACAATGTCGCCCTCTAGCTTGGCGCCCGGGGCCTGAATGTCCAACTCCACACTGGGCAGCGACACTTCCATGTCAGGGGCCGACACCTCCCCTTTGGCGCCCTTCAGGTCCAGTTTGGGCCCCTTGATGTCCACCTGGGGGCCTTTGAAGTCTACTTTGGGCATCTTCATGCTGGGCATCTGCACCTTGGGCATGTGGCCCTTGAACGTGGCCCCTTCTGCTTTGCCCTTCAGTTCTCCAAGCTTCACTTCTCCCTCGGGGACGGTCACCTCCCCTTTGGCGCCCTTCAGGTCCACTTTGGGCCCCTTGATGTCCACCTGGGGGCCCTTGAAGTCTACTTTGGGCATCTTCATGCTGGGCATGTGCACCTTGGGCAGGTGCCCTTTGAACCCCATTCCGGACGAGGGTCCCTCCATCTCTCCCTCAGGCAGGTGGCCCTCCGGTAGCTTCACTTCCAGCTCTCCTGTCTTCACGTCCACGTCGGCAGATGGCAGGTCAATGCTGAGTTCACTGCTCTTGACGTCAGTCTGGATGGAGGGCAGGGACACGTCTGCCTCAGCCTTTGGCAGGGACACGTCCACTGAGGCCTCCAAGGACTTGCCAGGCCCAGACATCCCGAAGGAAGGCATCTTGAACTTGGGCATCTTGAACTTGCTGTCTTTGCTGGCCACCTCTGTGTCCCCAAGGACGATGTCTCCCTCCAGCTTGGCGCCCGGAGCCTGAATGTCCACCTCCACACTGGGCAGCGAAACCTCCATGTCGGGGACGGCCACCTCGCCTTTGGCGCCCTTCAGGTCCAGTTTGGGCCCCTTGATGTCCACCTGGGGGCCCTTGACGTCTACTTTGGGCATCTTCATGCTGGGCATCTGCACCTTGGGCATGTGGCCCTTGAACGTGGCCCCTTCTGCTTTGCCCTTCAGTTCTCCAAGCTTCACTTCTCCCTCGGGGACGGTCACCTCCCCTTTGGCGCCCTTCAGGTCCACTTTGGGCCCCTTGATGTCCACCTGGGGGCCCTTGAAGTCTACTTTGGGCATCTTCATGCTGGGCATGTGCACCTTGGGCAGGTGCCCTTTGAGTCCAACTCCGGAGGAGGCTTCCTGGAGCTCTCCCTCGGGCAGGTGGCCCTCCGGGAGCTTCACTCCCAGCTCTCCTGTCTTCACGTCCACGTCGGCAGATGGCAGGTCAATGCTGAGGTCACTGGTCTTGATGTCAGTCTGGACGGAGGGCAGGGACACGTCCACTGAGGCCTCCATGGACTTTCCTGGCCCAGACGTCCCGAAGGAAGGCATCTTGAACTTGGGCATCTTGAACTTGCTGTCGTGGGCTGCCACCTCCTTGGAACCCAAGACAATGTCGCCCTCTAGCTTGGCGCCCGGAGCCTGGATGTCCATCTCCACACTGGGCAGCGACACTTCCATGTCAGGGGCCGACACCTCCCCTTTGGCGCCCTTCAGGTCCACTTTGGGCCCCTTGATGTCCACCTGGGGGCCCTTGAAGTCTACTTTGGGCATCTTCATGCTGGGCATGTGCACCTTGGGCAGGTGCCCTTTGAACCCCATTCCGGACGAGGGTCCCTCCAGCTCTCCAAGCTTCACTTCTCCTCGGGGACGGTCACCTCCCCTTTGGCGCCCTTCAGGTCCACTTTGGGCCCCTTGATGTCCATCTGGGGACCCTTGAAGTCTACTTTGGGCATCTTGGGCAGGGACACGTCTGCCTCAGCCTTTGGCAGCGACACGTCCATTGAGGCCTCCAAGGACTTGCCTGGCCCAGACATCCCGAAGGAAGGCATCTTGAACTTGGGCATCTTGAACTTGCTGTCTTTGCTGGCCACCTCTGTGTCCCCAAGGACGATGTCTCCCTCCAGCTTGGCGCCCGGAGCCTGAATGTCCACCTCCACACTGGGCAGCGAAACCTCCATGTCGGGGACGGCCACCTCGCCTTTGGCGCCCTTCAGGTCCAGTTTGGGCCCCTTGATGTCCACCTGGGGGCCCTTGACGTCTACTTTGGGCATCTTCATGCTGGGCATCTGCACCTTGGGCATGTGGCCCTTGAACGTGGCCCCTTCTGCTTTGCCCTTCAGTTCTCCAAGCTTCACTTCTCCCTCGGGGACGGTCACCTCCCCTTTGGCGCCCTTCAGGTCCACTTTGGGCCCCTTGATGTCCACCTGGGGGCCCTTGAAGTCTACTTTGGGCATCTTCATGCTGGGCATGTGCACCTTGGGCAGGTGCCCTTTGAGTCCAACTCCGGAGGAGGCTACCTGGAGCTCTCCCTCGGGCAGGTGGCCCTCCGGGAGCTTCACTCCCAGCTCTCCTGTCTTCATGTCCACGTCGGCAGATGGCAGGTCAATGCTGAGGTCACTGGTCTTGATGTCAGTCTGGACGGAGGGCAGGGACACGTCCGCTGAGCCATCAGTAATTAACATTGCTCAGAAGCCTCAAGGAAGGGCTTTGTCAATTTGATCACACTATGACTGTATTTCGAGGATTGCACCTCGATGTAATTCACATAGAGTTAATCTTCGAGTGTGGCGTC
>NW_005876290.1:0-10258 GCF_000147115.1 Myotis lucifugus | reverse complement strand
GCAAATGCATCCCCCGAGCGTACCCCTCAGACTCGGTCTACCTCGAAGGGCTCAGACGAACATCGTACTTTAAGAGCTAGAGGACAGAAAGCAGTGAGAGGAAGTGAGCCTCCTAAAGAGAGGCTCGTGGACTCCTGAATGTTTGCCCACCTACTCCACAGGGAGACACTCTGAGCCCAAGAGAGATGGGGGCTGGAAGTGGATCCAGGAAGATCCAGTGACATCCTTCCCTAACAATGGTAGGGACTGTCTAGCACACTATGACCCACGCAAAGCCTAATTCCAAAATTCTGTACGGGAGCCGGCTGCCTCCCCCTTTCATCAGCCTCCTTCCTCCCCCTCAACCCCCCGGGCTCCCCACTTATGTCATGTCAGTCCGAATTACAGAATTTCCCTGTGCAGCGTAGGGGTGGGGCGCAGTATCCACGTGAGTATTCCTAACCCTCAACACGTCAGAATGGGGGTACGGGAGAGCTCCCAAATCCCAGGTGGATGCAGGTCTCAGGACGTGCGGCCGAGTGTAGTTCTCATGGGGCCACTGGCAAGGATGCGCAGGTCTTCAAATCCGGGGGTGCCGGGTACCCGGGCTGCCTCCCCGCCCAGCATTTGGATCCAGCTCCAGACAGGTCTAGACGGGGCCGTGGGGGAGCGGAGATGCTGGGGCACCGTGTCGAGGTGCTCAGCCCAAATCTGGGGGACAAGGAGGCAGAGGCGTGAAGTTGGAGGCTGGGCTCTCCGCCCTCATGGCGAGGGTTGCTCCATCCACTTCTCTCTCCTAGACGCTGGGACACCAACGTTCGTTCATCAGTCATGTTCCCAATACTGGCATGGCTGTTGTCTTGCTTCTGAGACATGTTGCTTGGCAACCTGTTCAAACGCTTCCTGTCTCCTAAAAAGGGACCCCTTCAAACCCGTGACACCTGAGTCACGTCCGTCCCTCCCGCTCAAGCAGCTGTGAACTTTAAAAAAAAATCAATACATATATATATTGATTTCAGAGAGGAAGGGAGAGGGAGAGAGAGAAACATCAGTGATGAGAGAGAATCATTGATCGGCTGCCTCCTGCACGCCCCACCCTGGGGATTCAGCCCACAATCCAGGCATGTGCCCTGACTGGGAATCGAACTGTGACCTTCCTGGTTCATAGGCCAATGCTCAACCACTGAGCCACACCGGCCAGGCAGCTGTGAACTTTTTATTAACCAACTTGCTTTAGCTACTTTTTGCTAACATTTCCCTCCCCATCCCAGGCTATTCCTGGCCCCAGGGGCGAGGCGGTGGATCAACATCGATGGCAAAACCATGGACATCACGGTCAAGGGGCTGCGGCACCCCCACCGCTACGTGCTGGATGCTGCGCAGACCCACATTTACATGCTCATGAAGAAGGTTGGTCTTTGCCGATGGTGCTGGGTGTGGGGATGGGGCAGGGAGCTCTTCCCTCCCAGGTGCTTGGAGAGTTCTTTAGGTAGGAAGGCAAGGGACACGGCATGTGGCTACAGCTTTGCGGGCGTTGTCTCCCCAAAAGCTGTCTCTTCCATCTGTGCCCTGGGCTGGAACCCCCTTGAGCCCCCAAGCTCGCTGGCTGGGAGGACCCCCATAGATGCCTGAGGGCTTACAAGATGCAGTCCGCTCAGCAAAGCATGGAACTTTGCATCAAAGACAACCCACGAGGTGGGGACGGCTTCTCCAGAGTCTAGCAGTTTGCTGGGGTCCCCCCAGAGGTGGAGCCCGGATTCAAGCTGCGTCCCTCGGAGCCCAAGGCTGAGCCCTTCCTCCCTCCCGTGGGTGGCGGCAGTCCTGGTGGCCCTGCCCGGAGCAGACATACCACAGGGCGGGTTTCATATGTGTGATGGTGGTAAGACCCCGGGAGAATTCAGACAGCCTTCTGGGTTATAATAAAAAGTGAACATGGGGGTTTGCAGGACGTTGTTTAAAAAAGAAACGGGCACCTGAGAGAAAATCAATCACTTCAAAATTTCCTTTTCCTTTCCATTCTTTGATATGAAAGTTACATAGTATCTATTACCATTTTATTTTTTTTTAATTTAAAAGTTAGTATTTTTGTTCTTTTAAATTTTATTTTTCAATTATAGTTTATATTCAATATTATTTTGTATTGGTTTCAGGTGCACAGAGTAATGGTTAGATAATAATGAACTTCACACAGTGTTCCCCCGATATTCCCAGTGCCCACCTGGCACCACACATAGTTATTGCAATGCTATTTCGATCACTTTCTTTTTTTGTTTGTTTTTTGTTTGTTTGTTTGTTTTTTTAATTAAATCTTTATTGTTCAGATTATTACATATGTTCCTCTTTTTTTCCCCCCATAACTCCCCTCCTTCCAGCTCCCACCCCACCCTCCGCCCTCACTCCCCACCCACTGTCCTCATCCATAGGTGCACGATTTTTGTCCAGTCTCTTCCCGCATCTCCCACACCCCTTTCCCCCCCAAGAATAGTTAGTCCGTTCCCTTTCTATGTCCCTGATTCTATTATAATCACCAGTTCATTCTGTACATCAGGTTATTTATTCACTTGATTCTTAGATTCATTTGTTGATAGATGCATATTTGTTGTTCATAATTTGTATCTTTACCTTTTTCTTCTTCTTCCTCTTCTTAAAGGATACCTTTCAGCATTTCATATAATACTGGTTTGGTGGTGATGAACTCCTTTAGCTTTTCCTTATCTGTGAAGCTCTTTATCTGACCTTCACTTCTGAATGATAGCTTTGCTGGATAAAGTAATCTTGGTTGTAGGTTCTTGCTATTCATCACTTTGAATATTTCTTGTCACTCCCTTCTGGCCTGCAAAGTTTCTGTTGAGAAATCAGCTGACAGTCGTATGGGTATTCCCTTGTAGGTAACTGAGTTTCTTTCTCTTGCTGCTTTTAAGATTCTCTCTTTGTCTTTTGCTCTTGGCATTTTAATTATGATGTGTCTTGGTGTGGTCCTCTTTGGATTCCTTTTGTTTGGGGTTCTCTGCGCTTCCTGGACTTGTAAGTCTATTTCTTTCACCAGGTGGGGGAAGTTTTCTGTCATTATTTCTTCAAATAGGTTTTCAATATCTTGCTCTCTCTCATCTTCTGGTACCCCTATATTCTGATGTTGGTACGTTTGAAGCTGTCCCAGAGGCTCCTTACACTATCTTCGTATTTTTGGGTTCTTTTTTCATTTCGCTTTTCCGGTTGGGTGTTTCTCGCTTCTTCGCATTTCGAATCTTTCGAATTGATTCTTGCGCTCCTCTGGTCTGCTGTTGGGAGTCTGTATAATATTCTTTATTTCAGTCAGTGTATGCTTACTTTCTAGATGGTCCTTTATCACACCATCGAGGGTCTCATTAGATTTCCTGTACATCTCATCAAGTTTATCGACAGACTCTAGAAGCCTCTTGAGAGACCTCAAAAGTGTGGTTCTGAACTCAATATCCTCCCTTGATAGTTTTGTCCTGTTTCTTTGTCTCCGCATTTTTTACGCTTTCTTGGCACACCCTCTAGTGGTCTTTGTGCGCAGTCTTGTTGTAGTTAAGCCTTGATTGTTGTAGTTAATACTAGAGGGATTTGACCTCCAGGCCGACTGGCTGTGTTAATCAGCTGTGTCTGCAGTGGAAGAACTTGTGTCCTCTAGGGAGGTGCTAATCTAGCCTTTGCCTGAGGCTATCCGGCAAATGCCTCTGTGCAGGGCTTGGGCGGGGCGCGTCCCACGGGATCAACAAGGCGGAGGAGGGAGCAGTTATGGCTGCTCTCAGTCCGTCCCCAGGGGCTCTGCCTCTCTGTCCCAGCAACCGCTGCAAACCTCGGAGGGATTGTAGCCAGACAGTCCTGCTTCTCCCGTTTGAGTCTGGGTCCCTAGAGACTCGCCCGGATCTGGAGCTCAGAGTCTGAGGCTCCCTCCGGATTGAAACAGACAACCGCGCCCTCAGCCACCAGCCCGCGCTGCGCGCACTCCGCACCTTAGTATTTTACTTCAGCACTGCGCCTCCTCTGATTCTCGGTTCCTCCTAGTTGTAGAACTTCCATTCAGCCAGCCTTCCTGTGGTTCTGGATGATGTCCGTTCCGTCTTTTAGTTGTATTTTTGAAGTGGTTGTTCGAGGCAGCAAACTCCAGCGTTAACCTATGCCGCCATCTTGGTTTCCCTTCGATCACTTTCTTAAGAAATTAGAATTTGGGGCTCAGGCTCAGCCTTCGAGGAGTTGTCTAGTATGGTTGCCATCCGGCGCCACGCCCAGCGAGACTTCCTTCCATAGCTTCAGCTTCTCACACGGCAGTTATTCCTTCGATGGCAAAGTATCTCTAGAAACTTTGTTACAGGATGTAGGTTTGTGTGAGTATCATTTTTCTATTAGTTTCCCTTATTATATTTCTTTTACTTTGCCCTTTGTGTTTATTGCATTGGAAAGAAATGGTTTTACTTCGCTTTGAAAATATGGAACAATTTAAATATTTTACCAAGCCAGATTAGTCATTTTTCACCATTCATTTTTCATTAGCGGGTTTTTCTGTGCTTCCCTTATAAGAAGACTTACAGCGGGATTTCTTTAATAATGGTCTTCCTTGGTGTATTTTAAAATACATTTTGATTCTTAAAAAAATACATTTTGATTCTTAAAATACATTTTGATTCTTAAAAAAAAAATTAGGGAGACAGCCAGAGAGGCCAGCTACTAGCCAGAACAAAACAGAGTCATGGGTTACTTCATAATGATAGATACAGGGGTGGGCAAGTGTAGATTACAGTTGTGAGTACTCGAAACACAGAGTTAATAAAGCGATTGCAATAATCATAACCTGCAAGCTGTTTTCCGTACGAACAACCGTGAGCCACCACTCAGTCCTTCAATAAATAGCGAGAATCCGCGATCCCTGGTGGTCGCTGTGGGCTTTGCCCCATATTTGCCGTGACTAGACTGGCTTGGAGTGTGCTTGGAAGTAGTCAGCATTCATGAAGCGACGGCTCTGAACCTGTCCAGGGTCCCAGGAAC
This sequence comes from Myotis lucifugus, assembly GCF_000147115.1. Taxonomy (NCBI): domain Eukaryota; kingdom Metazoa; phylum Chordata; class Mammalia; order Chiroptera; family Vespertilionidae; genus Myotis; species Myotis lucifugus. The sequence continues at coordinate 5,272 of NW_005876290.1, read as the reverse complement.
TAGCCACACGGGAGGAGCCTGAGCCTGGGTCTTTGGTTTTCTCTTGGCCTCATACCCACACTCAGGGCAGAAAGGGGCGGTTGGCGGCTTCGGCGTGGGCTCTATGCTCATGCTGCTCATCTCCATCGGAAGAAGGTATTGGGTGGCGCGGGCTGGCTGCAGGGTCCTCTTGTCTCCAGCTTGCTTCGCTGAAGAGCTTGGATGTGGGTTTTGGGTGGGGGCTACAGACTCCGATGACCGAACCTCAAGTGCAGTCGAATCAGCTGGAGGCTTGTGAAGACTCAGGTTGTCCCACCCCCAGAGCTTCTGGTTCAGTAGGTCTGGGGCGGGCCTGGGAAAGTGCATGTCTAGCACGTTGCCAGGTGAACACGGGGCTGCTGGTCGGGACCACACTTGAGATCCGTCGCTTTGGATACACACGGACATAAATGCCTTTCACGCAAGGAGACGCATCCTCTTAACCTCGCCATCTAATTGCCGAGGGAGGGCTTGAAAACGGCAAGCGTGTCCATTTGATTTGACACGTTCCCTCTCGTAATGACTGTTTTTCTCTCGTTCCCTCTAGGATTCTTACGCTCGCTATTTGAAATCTCCCATCTATAAGGAAATGCTGGCCAAAGCTATTGAACCTCAGGAAACCACCAAGAGAAGGCAAGTGGAATGGCCTGTGGTTGCCGGTTGCCTGCTGTTCTTGTTGACAGAGAATCGAGGGTCTCTTCCAGCCCAGTGGCCATGGTTGAGAGATGTTTGTTTGATGGAGATATTGGGGACTGGGAAGTATGTATCAAGGTATGATTGCCTCATTGGCCTCAGGATGCCCTGAAATCATCCTAGCAAGATTTCCTTCGTCATTACTGCCAATGAGTTTTCTTCCCCTTGTGCTGGTTTGAAAGAATCTTATCAGACTTATAGTTACACTTATCACAAACTAGAGGCCCGGTGCATGAATTTGTGCACGGGTGGGGTCCCTTGGGGTGGCCTAAGGAGATCGGGCCCCAGCTCATGCCCCCAGCCTCGCAGCCCCAGCTTTCGCCCCGAGCCTTGCAGCCAGCAGCCCCACCTGGCACCCCACCTTGGCCTGGCGCCTCCCACTCTCCTGCTCCACCATCCCGCCATGGTCCCGCTCACGTCGGGACCCATCGGCCCGGCAGCGCCTCCACTGCTGCCCACTGCCGGTGCTGCGTTGCCGACACCCGCCATGTTCTGCACTGCCCCCTGGTGGTCAGCGCACGTCATAGCGAGTGATTGAATTCCCAGTAGAACAACCATCTGAGGGGACAATTTGCATATTAGGCTTTTATTATATAGGATAGAAGCAACTCATTGGTGTTTTTTAAACTAAAACAATTTTGTTTTTATTTTTTGTAACTTACTGGTTTTTTAATATATATATAATTGATTTCAGAGAGGAAGGGAGAGGGAGAGAGAGATAGAAACATCAATGATGTGAGAGAATCATTGATTGGCTGCCTCCTGCATGCCCCACAACCTGGGCATGTGCCCATGACCGGAAATGAACCTGGGACCCTTCAGTCTGCAGGCTGATGCTCTATCCACTGAGTCAAACTGGCAAGGGCCAGTTTTTTAGTTGCGACACTTCTCCACCTTCCTAATGTATGGGGATTAATTTAGCCACATCTTTGTATCCTTGGAGTGCCCTAAGACCTTATAGAGAACAGCAGAATGTACCACAAGAGAAACGGTAGATGGTTAGCGGAAACGAACAGTGCCGTTCCAAGTATTCTTGGGGACCCTTTCAGTGTCTGTCAGTCAGCACTTCCCCCCACCCCTTCCTCACTGGAGATGCAGATCATCTCACCTGGCAGAGCCCTGGCACGAAGCACGGAATCGTGTTCTGAGGGGGCAGTTTGAGCTCTCCTTTTGGCAAAAAGGAACCTCTGTGGCAGCAATTTTTGACCTTTGTCATCTCATGGCACACATAAACTAATTACTAAAATTCTGCAGCACACCAAAAAATATATTTTTTATCGACTTGACAAAAAAGTTATTATTTTGATTGATTTACAAAAAATAATAATAGTAATCACCTACCCTTTTTGCTCCAAAATTACTTAAAAAAATCAGGTGATCAGGTGCCTCTACTTGTATATAAGGATTTGTGGTACCAAGAATTAACCAGTCAGATGCAACTTGATTATGCGACGTGACCAATAAGATGCAACTCTGTGCTTGGCCGGCGTGGCTCAGTGTTTGAGCATTGACCTATGAGCCAGGAGGTCACAGTTGGATTCCCGGTCAGGGCACATGCCCAGGCTGTGGGCTCGATCCCTGGTTTGGGGCGTGCAGGAGGCAGCCAATCAATGACTCTCTCTCATCATTGAGGTTTCTCTCTCTTTCTCCCTCTCCATTCCTCTCTGAAATATAAATATATATATATATTGAAGCTCTGTTATATGACCTATATATTTATGGTTCAAGACAGGGCATTCACACCGGTGCTGTGTTGGCTGTTGTTATTTTTTTATTTGACAACCTTAGGGAAAAGAGGTCAGTGCCCCTGACTAGATAGTCCGGTATTGCATGTTTTAAACATTCTTGCAGCTCACCTGTTGAAAATCTCCGATTGATGGGGATTGAAGATTCAAAAGAGAAACCAAAGACGCGGGACTTTGGCGGAGGTGTTCCTAGCGCCGATGCATGACCTGTCCCCGCCGCGTTAGTAAATGTTCCCGCTCGCCAGCTCAGCCCACGCTGGGCTCCTATCCAGCATCTCCAGTCAATTCAAACGAACGGTGGTTGGACCGGAGCCTTTATCAAAGGAGCTTTAAAAAAAAGCCCAACTCGGCTTCATTCTCGAGGAGAATGGCGCTGTTATGAAAAGGAGAGAAAGGAGGTCTCTGTGGTGCCATTCTTCTCGGTTTCCCGGGGAAGGAAGGGAGTTCAGGGTCCCTGGGGATTTGAAAGCTTCTCCTTTAAGCCTCAAGAAAGGGCCGTAATCGCTCCACAAGTCCTGCAGGAAGTAGTGGGGAAGGAGGGGAGTCTCGCACTGCTCTCTCCAGAGGCTCTGTGAGCGGGGCAGGCTGAGAAGTCAGCGGGATCTCCTCCTGGGTGCCGGGTGCCGGGAGGGCTGCGTTGGCATCAGCCCCAGGGGCAGCGCGAGGCTCTGTGTTGGAGCCGGGCGATGCTGTTACTGCTGCCGTGGGCGGGAACACGCGTGGGAATGCTTTGGTGACACTGAAGCTCCACCTGTGACTGTGGGATTACGGCGGGTGTGAGTTCGTAACATGATTTGCAGGGATAAGACGATGTGTAAAACTTAATTTTTCTAGAGCAAGTTACATGGAGCTCTCCGCCTTCCTTTGGCAGGGCTGGTGGGAGATTCACTATCAGGCATGCCTTTCTGTTGGGGAGTCCTCTTCCTCCCTAGGATAGAGTTCTACAGGCTCCAGTAGTCCAGAGATTTGGGGATGTCCTAGGTTTTAAGTCTACCTTTGCTGCTAAATGCTTGTTTCCAAGCCTGTGGGTGGCTTAGCTGCTCTCTCTCCTCCGTATGAGTCAGAGTATTGTCCTGGCTTCTTCCAAGGCCACGGTCAAGAGAGTTTGGTCCCAGGAATCCACGTTTAACCTCTGTGGGAGGTTCTGACTCCCTGGGTGCCTGTGCATGAGGCCAACAGCTCCCCAGCCCTCTCCAGGCCCCTTTCCCCTTTCTCAGCCCACTGACCTCTTAACCAGCCCAGCTCTTCTCCTTCCCAGAGCCTTGGCTTTGGAAAACAAATGCTCCAACTCTCCCTTGAGGCAAGAACCCAAACCCTCCTCTCTCCCTCCTTCAGGAAGAGCCTGCCGGAAGTTAAGATGACAGGTTGACTTCTAAAGATTGTAGGTGTGTCTAATTGTCACCATCCAGGCAGGCTCCCCTGTGCCTAGCCTAAAATCGGATGGCAGTTGGGACCCACTCTGATCCCACGCTCCAAGGGAAGAGAAAAGAGCTGAGGTCGGACACACCTCTGAGAGCCCCACCTGAAGTTCACCAGGAGCACGAGGAACAAGTCCAGTTCTGGCCTCCCAGCCCCACCTCCAAGCCAGGTGTTGAGAGGCCATTGTTGGGCAAGCCTGTGGCTTTCTGCTAACCACCAGCGCTGTCCCTCCTTCCAGCTCCAGCCTCCCATTTATGCGGCGTCACCTGCGTTCCAGCCCGAGCCCCGTCATCCTGAGGCAGCTGGAGGAGGAAGCCAAAGCTCGGGAAGCAGCCAACACGGTGGACATCACCCAGGTCCTGAGCAAGCTGGACCGTAGGAGCCAACTCAAAAGAGAGCTGCCTCCTAAATAAACCTGCCATCGCTGGGGGTGGCGGGGCAGGCACGTGGGAGAGGCAAGCGAAGGCAGGGTCAGAATCTAGGAGAGTCCATCCCCGATCAGTGGGGCCATGGGGTACACAGGTCCAGCCCATATTTCTCTGACCTCCTTCATGGTGGGCTTCCCAAGACCAAGGCAACGTGAGCTTAGCTCTCTCACCCCAACAACCAAGGGGCAGTAGTGGGGGGAGGTCTCCTGACTCAGTTGCTGTGTGACCACCTATCTCACCATAGGGGGTCCTGGTAGTGAGAACCATAGAGAAAACAGGCTGATTTGTGTCCCACCATTTGCTTTGAAAAATTAAAGAGAAGGCCTCCCTGTCCCCTACTCAGCCCAGGCATAGCTCTTTCGGGCACATTTGTTTCAGATAGCTTAGTGAAGCGCCTCATCCCATCTTATCGCTCCAATTTAGACGTCGCTTCTAAAGCAGTTGGAGATCCTGCCAAGAGACTAGTTGCAGGGTTTCCCTATGGATAGATGCATGTCACTGCACACCTCTGTTACACCTGCCTGGAAAGGCCCTGCTAAGACATGTCTGTTGAGCTAATTCTTAGTCACAACTACTGAGGGTGGGTGGGCCAGAGACAAGAAAATATCAGTAGGGTGCTTAGGACAATGCCTGGCATGTAATAAGTGCTCAGTAAAGGCCAGCTGCTGATATTATCAGCACAAAAATTATAATCATCAGTATCACCACCATTGCTACCATCCTTACTATCATCCCTACCATCACCAGCATCATCATCACCATCATCCTCACCATCACCACCAGCAGCAGTACCATCATGATCATCCTCACCATCACTATCATCACCTCATCATCATCATCCCTAGTATCTTCATGGTCTGAGAGTAAGCGTGTGCTCTTATACCTGCCCGTGTTGTCCAATACAGTGATTTGTTATTTTTTAATATGTAGGGCATTTCCTGAGGGATAGCCAAACCATCTTACTCTCTC
>NW_005876289.1:0-10261 GCF_000147115.1 Myotis lucifugus | reverse complement strand
CAAAGGTAGGGCCCCTGATCAAGCCTGAGGCAGATGACAAGTCAAGGAAGACTACACAGAGGAGTGTGGTATTTCAGGGGTCGTTTTAAGCCATCAGGTGAAGAAATGGAGGAAGGGCATTCCAAGTGCATTAAAGGTAAAGTGTATCTATCTGAGAAGACACTGACTCCCCTCCTCTTCTCCAATTAACTCCTCCAGCTGCAAGGCTTTGAACCAAGGACTCTCCTTGCTGCTGTCGTTGCACTCTCCTTTCCTTAACCCCAAACTAGACACGTGTGCCACACTTCAAAACGTCACCTCCTCCCCACCCTCTGCCTCCAGGATGACTTAACCAATGTCTGTTTTCCACACTGTACAGCAAACTCTGTAAGATCATGCCTGCCTTGTTCCCCATGTCACTCCGTGCTCTCAGAGCTCCTGACACGCTGAATGCACTTAGAAAGACTGACGGAGTAAATGAACCCATTCTGCTTCTCTTGAGAATGACTTCGTACACTCTACTGGCATTTCTCCACTTTCCTTATGAATCACGACTGAAGTTGTATATGTGAAGTGACCATAATTAATGAGAGCTATTGCCTGAATTAAAGAAGAGGAAACCATTAGAGTAATTTTATTATCCCAGAACTCTTCTATAATATAAGTTAATTTGAAGAAAATGAATTATTTAATGAAAGCCTAGAAACTAGGAGCATGTTAGTGGTATGACCTAGAAACCTTGAAGAAAAAGTTTTAATGGACACAGTGCTCAAGTTAAGATAGGCTATTAAAAAGATTACCTATAGCAGACTAGTTTCCTGGAAGGTCGGGTAAGAAATTATAAAGAAACACATACTTTAGTTAAAGAACCCAAAGGAGAAGATTTTGAGACAGGAAGCAGGTGAACAATAAAATCCAAATGTAAGGGGTTGTGAAGAATATATTTCTTAATCTGGAAAAAAGTTGGTCTCGTATCATCTATAATTTCTACATATTTAATAATCTATTTCTTATTTGTGCCATTTCAAATAATTCTGATATTTTACTCCTCTTCTTTCACGTATGGGCCATGGATGAGTTCATAGATAACCAATCCATTGAAATGAGATAGATGCGATCTTAGACCAAAATCAAGTCAGAAAAAAAAAAAATCCTCACATTTTAATGTTCCTATTTAATACACAAATGAAATTTTTAAAAAGTATCTAAAAACTGAAACTCACAAATCATGGGGGAAATGCTGACTTTTCAGAAAATAAAGGTTTTAGATTTTGCGTTGAAAAAATTCTGGTTGGCGTTGCTGACTGAGCATGCTGTCCAGCAGGTGGAGCCCTGAACCAATTACTGTGAAACACAAGGTGGAATGATCTTTTAGACACACCTACTAAACATTAAAATCACCCCCCTGGCTGGCAGGGCTCAATGGTTGAGCATTGACCTATGATCCAAAGGTCACGGTTCAATTCCCAGTCAGGGGACATGGAGGCAGCCACTCCATGACTGTCTCTCATCATTGATGTTTCTATCTCTCTCCTTTCCTCTCTGAAATCAATAAAAGTATTTTTTTAAATCACCTCCCTTTTGAAATATATATATTTTGATTACATTCAGGAGATTGTAAAATCCATGCCCACAGCAAAACACACATAAAGATGTGCATAGACACATTCCTCCATTAGGAAATGAAATAGAGTAACAACAACATTATTATGTTGTTTTATGCTACTATTATTATGAAGGTGAACATTAATAAGCCAGATGTACAAATATATATGTGAATTGAATCTCTTTCTCAGAGCCAATCCATATTCTCCAAATGGGTCTGTAATAATGTCTAGTAAATATTCCACATTTTCTGCTATATCATTCTCTCTCCACAATAACTAATTCATACTCTATTCCTCAATGATTTCCTTCCTCATAGCTTTCAAATTAGCTCAGGTCTTTCCCACTAAAAAATGAGAAAAAAAAAAAGGTTAGAGGTCACAAGTCTGATCATGAGTTAATCACTGTTGAAACTGAATGATGTGAGTTCATAACACTGTTCTAATTGTATTTGTTTAGAATTTTCCATAAATAACAGTTCTTAAATAAGAAAATAAAATTTTTGTTTGCCTCCTCATGCCTTCCAGATCACCACCTTTTCCTCCTACCTTCTCAGCTAAACTTTAGTGGTTGCCTATTGGCATTGCATTTCTTCCATGTCCTAACTTCCCACACCCTCTGCAGGCCACTCCGGTCTGGTTTCTTGCCCTGATACTCCATAGAAACTGAAACAACCACCACTACTAATTTCCATGTATATTTAACCTAATGTATATTTTTTAGTTATGATCTTGACTTCTCAGTAGCACATGGTGCCCAACCAAGTTCCTTCCTGAACACTCCCTTCCTGTGGCTTTGGAAGTGGGAACATTCTGACTTCCCTCCTCCTTCCTGGCCCCTGCTTTCCTAACCTCCCCTCTACTCTATCAAATGCTGGGGCTCCTCTTCGTCCATTTTTAAGCCTTTATTCTCACTTGACACTTTCTCCTAGGTCAGTGGTCGGCAAACTCATTAGTCAACAGAGCCAAATATCAACAGTACAACGATTGAAATTTCTTTTGAGAGCCAAATTTTTTAAACTTAAACTATATAGTTAGGTACATTGTTATTAACTTAATTAGGGTACTCCTAAGGCTTAGGAAGAGCCACACTCAAGGGGCCAAAGAGCCGCATGTGGCTCGAGAGTCGCAGTTTGCCGACCATGGTAGGTGATCTCATTCATACTCATGGCTTCAAATTCCACCAACATGCAGATGACTCCCCAAATCACATTGTCTATTCAGACCCTGACCCAGCTCTCCACGTCATGCATACTTGACATATTCTCTTGGATATCTCAAAAGCACCTCATATTGGAAGTTCAAAAGTAAACTCACCATTTCTCCCCCAAACCTGGTCTTCCAGTGTTTCCTATCTTGGCCAATGTTATACAAGCCAGAAATTTTGGTCTCACCCTTAACAACTTCCTCTTTCTACAGTTTCTAATCCATCACCAAATCCTGCACATTTTAGCTCACAAATCTCTCCAAAACCCATCTTCTCTCTCCACCATTACCTCCACCACCACCATCCTCCTCCTCACCCGAGGTAGCATCCCTTCTCACAACCACCACCGGCAGTAACTGCTAATTCAGTCCCAGCTCTATCCTGGCACCCTTTCTCTCTGTTCTTTGAGCAGCAGCTGGATGGAGCAAACTTTCTAAAATGAAAATGTAATCATGTTATTCTCTGGCTTAAAATCCTCCAGTGGGTCTCCTGTGTTTGTAAGGGCAAACCCCCCTACAGTCACTACAAGGCCCTATGGGGCCAGCCTCCTGTCTCTCTCAAACTTCATTTCTCCCCACCTTCTGCCTCATTCTCTGTAGCCAGACCATACTTGCTCTTCAGTCCTTCGTTCTTCCTCCCAACACAAGCCCTTCATGCTCCCTGTTCCTGTCTGGAAAGCGCCTTCTTTCATTCTTTGCCTCATTATTTTCTACTGATCTTTCAAGTAGACTCAAGGCCAGACACTTCCTGGAAGAATCTTTTCTCAGCCTCTCTGAAGAGGTCAGCTCCCCTCATAAATGTCCCTTGCTGCATAGATCTCTCCTTCACTCGCAGTTGCAATTTCACATCTGTTTGTGTGATCATTTCTGTCTCTTTTTGCTCCTCATTGCATTCCGGTACCTCATCCAATGTTTTGCACATACTAGGTACTGAAGTATGGTAGCAGTCATCTCAGGTAGAAACTATAGTTTAACTTTAACTCTTCTGTTTGGCTTCTGTACTTATTTGCTTTGTTTAATAATAGAAAAGTTATTTTAATTTTCTGAATTATATAAATCACCCCATTCGATTAAATACCCTATTGATTGTAATGTGGATATCCCATTGGTTGTGGTCATGCTGCTCTTAGAAAGCACATTTTCCTTTACTTGGGAAGGACAGCACAGTTAGCCCAAGGTCAGAGGGCTCCAGTTAACGTGTCCCTGTTGACTCAGTGTTCCAGAGACCCAAAACTATAATTTAGATAACATGATGCTTCTGCTTCTGTAAACTGCTTTTTTGCAAATCAGTTTCCTCATTCCAAACCTTGGGATGTAATCAATACCTTTGTGATCTTTGCCTATATAAATCTGGTGTTGTGGCCATCTTATCACTATGAGATTTGGGAGAGCCGAAATGCCCCCTCATTGTCCCAGATTGCAATAAATGTGACTCTTTATTTTTTTTTTTAAATATATTTTACTGATTTTTTTACAGAGAGGAAGGGAGAGAGATAGAGAGTCAGAAACATCGATGAGAGAGAAACATCAATCAGCTGCCTCCTGCACATCTCCTACTGGGGATGTGCCTGCAACCCAGGTACATGCCCTTGACCGGAATCGAACCTGGGACCCTTCAGTCCGCAGGCCGACGCTCTATCCACTGAGCCAAACCGGTTTGGCAATAAATGTAACTCTTTAATTCGACTTCTTGAGGCGTCCTTCTGTGATTCGTGGGGTACATTACAACAGTACTAAATAAATACGTGTTGAATAAATAAATCAATGTTTATTCCCTCTCAGCTTTCTATCAACCTAACCTGTCTCTGAACCATCTTACCTTCACCTCTGGGTGGACACTCAGGGATCACAAACTCAGTTTTAATACTAATCTCTTTCTGTGCTTTTATAACTAGGATATGCCAGGCACCCATATGTGGCGCATGCCAGGGTTTGCTTTTACTATAAGATTTGGGGCCAGACAACAACTTTATACTTTTAAAAAAATGCAGGAACAATGAAATAGAACCCAAACTGTTTACTAGAATGGAACATAAAGTATAAGACTTGAAAGAAATGGTTACTTGGCAAAGGCCACGTTAGGCTCTGCTTCTTGACACCTCGGGGTAAGCAATCACTCTCCTCCTTTCAGCAGTACAAACACTTAAAAAGCTCTGTTAGAAGCTTGTACGTAATTAGAAAAGAAACCGTTTCATATTCAAAATAAACATAAACATAATTGGTTCTAAATTGTCTGCTATTTTGAATGGCACCATTTCCTGCCTCAAAGGTGGCCTGTAGAAGCAGCAAATGGAAGAAAAGATTATTAAGGGTTGTTGGTGTCCTAGATGGTTTGGCTCAGTGGATAGAGAGTTGGCCTAAGGACTGAAGGGTCCCGGGTTCAATTCTGGTCAAGGACACATGCCTGGGTTGAGGGCTCAATCCCCAGTAGTGGGTGTGCAGGAGGCAGCCAATCAATGACTATCTCATCAATGATGTTTCTTTCTCTCTACCCCTCTCTCTTCCTCTTTGAAATCAATAAGAATATATATAATTTTTTTAAAGGTTTGTTGGTAACTCCCAGTAGATGTCGCTCTGAGGCTCAGGACTGAGCTGGGTTCATGGCAGGGGAGACACCCAGAAAGGGCCCCTACCAGAAACACAGCGGCTAAAATCAGGCCTCCTCTCTACTCCCTGCTCCTCAGCAATTTGTCTTTAGTCTCTAATTCCACCTCTGGAGAAACCTGCCCACCTTCTCTAGCTAGATTCACTTGCCCTCATCCTTGGTTTTAAAGCCCTGCATTGCCCTGACTGGTTTGGCTCAGTGGATAGAGCGTCGGCCTGCGGACTCAAGGGTTCCAGGTTCGATTCCGGTCAAGGGCATGTACCTTGGTTGCGGGCACATCCCCAGTAGGAGACGTGCAGGAGGCAGCTGATCGATGTTACCCTCTCATCAATGTTTCTGACTCTCTATCCCTCTCCCTTCCTCTCTGTAAAAAATCAATAAAATATATTTTTTAAAAAATAAATAAAGCCCGGCATTGCTCCCTGCAAAGAGGTTTCACGGGACCCCGTCCACAGCCCACATTGTCTGTCAAATGTTGTTCCCAGGCTGGACTAAGGATTGCCGCGAAGTTCCTATGCTCATAGCCCCAGAAAGAAATTCAGGGCTCCAACCAGTACCCCAGGGGAGGGAAAATCCTCTTGGAGGGTGACTACGGTCAAAGACATACTATGCATTTCTTACTTCCCTTAGCACTGCCCTTTGTCCAAGCATTTTCAGGGACAGAAAAATGAGGTCCATGGCTAAGTCCCCAACCCCGTGATCTACAAGAAACTAGCTTGTGCACGCCACCTGAAGAAGCCTGTTTGCAAGAACTGTTCATAAACAAGGCAAGCTGGCACTGCTTTTGCACCTGCCATGTGTGTAACTATACAGACACTTTCACATTTTGCCTTATTTAATTCTAGGTATTATTATATCGGCTCATTTTCTAGATGAGGAAATCAAGGCTCAAGAGACCTAGTGTGTGCCCAGTTGTACAAGTAAAGAGCAAGGCCTCAGATGCAGACCCAGGTCCGTGTCATTCCCATGAAGCTGCTTTTTCCACTAAGCTCATGTTTTCAGCGTCTCTTATCATAATACTCTATGTCTCACCATTTGTTCTCTCGACAGAACCATCACGGAACATTACTGTTACAAAAGCAGGATATCCAAGTTCCAAGGAGGACACAGAGAAGTTAAGACATTCTGTTCTATTATAACTTATAGGAACTACTAAGCACATAAACACTGGTGTCGTGGTTTGAGGGGAAAAGTTCCATTTCCTATGGCTTTTAAATACAAATAATATAAACATTTTTACTAGCAGGTAACAACCATCGTAATGGCAATAAATAAAAATCACTACTTCCCAGGCAGATATAAGCGATCCCTGCTAGGTCGGACCTCCAGAGATGATGAGTCACATTTGCGGGTGTGCATTGCTCTAAAACCTTCCACTTCCGGTGGTACCAGAGTCACCACCACTTGGGAATCTACCCCTCTCTGCTGCTTCTAAAAGGCTTTGGGTCCAGCAAATCTGCAAACCTGCTCCCATCCCTAACCCAGTCTATTCTCTACCAACAGCTAACATTAGCCTTTAACACAGCATTCACTTCCTTCATTCCTCTGCTCAAACTCACCAATGATTTTCATTAACATGAAGGAAAGCCTGACCTAAAAGCCTTATGTCATCGCTTGCCAGTGGGTCTGGAGTTGCCTTAGAAAGTGGTTTGAAAATTTGGTGGAGTCGTTTCTGTTGTTTTCGTAATGACTGGGGACCGGAATGAGCCGGAGAGAGGAAGGGTAGCTGGGATCCTGCAATGTGCAGGTGCATCTTACACAAGGAAGACTTACCTCACGTTGTGTATTTATTTTGAATGACCTAATAAAAACCTAGTTGTTGGCATCTGAGCCTAGAATCTAACTCATTTTTATATATAAATATAGTGAGTTTTCTGCATAGTTTAAAACTTCCTTAAATATCCAGAAATACAAAATACTGTGCCTTTGAGAGTAGAGTTCATTTGTTTTGATCATAAACTTATCAAGAAATATTTAGCCGAAACCGGTTTGGCTCAGTGGATAGAGCGTCGGCTTGCGGACTGAAAGGTCCCAGGTTCGATTCCGGTCAAGGGCATGTACCTGGGTTGCAGGCACATCCCCAGTAGGAGATGTGCAGGAGGCAGCTGATCGATGTTCCTCTCTCATTGATGTTTCTAACTCTCTATCTCTCTCCCTTCCTCTCTGTAGAAAATCAATAAAATATATTTTAAAAAAAAGAAATATTTAGCAGTTTGGAAAATTGCAACATTGATGGCAAATGACATGCTTTGTGATATCTGTCAGCAATGCAACATGCTAGCATTAGTATAAATATAAATATAAAAATAAAATAAATATAGATAGATGATATAGATATAGATATAGAGAAATAGAAAGAGATAGAATTAGAAATATAGATATAAAATATAAATATAAATAATATAATATAAATACATTATATGTATACATAAACTATAAAATCTGTAGCATTGAAAGTGAGTCTTCATATTGGTACAAGACTGCTAGTGTGGCATTTACATATTAAAATACATATTATTGATTATAAATTTATTTACTTTTATTTCTCTCATATTACAACTAAAATATTATTTGATTTCTATTAATTATATGTGTAGGAAGCTTACATGAATTACCTATGAATTCCATTGCAGGATGGTAAAGAAGTGAACAAACACGGGACTTATTATATAAAGCACATTTGGATGTGATAGGGTTGAGAACATTGTCCTATATGACCTGCCCATATTAACCTCCAAAACTAACTGACCCCATCGCTCCCTCCATTCCAGCCACATTGATGTTTGTGCTTTCCCTCAAAGCCATCAAGCTCGTGCCTACCTCAGGGTCTGTTCTTGCCGTTTCTCTGTTTGAAACGCTCATCCTCTAGGTATCATTGATCTGGCTTGCTTCATTCATTCTTCAGTCAGATATTATCTCCTGTGCAAGGACCTCTGTGATGACCATGCTTCACATTGCTCTGCCTCTTATTATCGGTTAGGTTCCTCCAGCATGCACAGTCGCCCCCCCCTTAACCATAGGGGATGCATTCTAAGACCCCCCAGGGGATGCCTGAAACCACAGATAATACCAAATCTTATATGTAGTGTTTTTTCACACACACACACACACACACACACACACACACACACACACACATTAGAGGCCAAATGCACAAAATTCGTGCCCTTGCAGCCCTGGCTTTGTCCAGAAGGTCGTCTGGACAGTCGTTCCGCGGTTTGGCGTTTGGTCAATTTGCATATTATGCTTTTAATACACACACACACACACACACACACACATATAATAATGAAGTTTAATTTAGAATTAGGCACAGTAAGAAATTAACAATATGCAGCTGTAAAAAGGAGTGAACTCTTACTCTTTGGGACAGCATGGATGGACCTGGAAAATGCTAAGTGAAATAAACCAAACTGAGAAAGACAAATATCACATGACATCACTTAATTGTGGAATCTAATGAACAAAATGAATTGACCAACAAAATAAGACCCGAAGCAGGGAGGCATGGAACAGACTGACATACCTCGATGTGGGTTGGGGAGATGAGAAGAGATAAACCAAAGAATTTATATACTGACTAGTGGCCTAGTGCATGAAATCGTGCACATTAAAAGGGAATTAATTAGAGGAAATATTTTAATATTCCTATTTGCCCTTTCTCTATAATACAAGTGTCAGAGATGAAAGAAAATTCGTAAAATGTATATGAAAATCTCCCTCCTGTCAGAGTCTGGGGTACGCCCCGGGACCCAGAGTCAAGTCCCCGCCCACCCACATGCACTTCAAAATCGCAGAAGACCCAGACCCGGCCAGCCCCATCCCCATTGGGCGAGACCCAGACCCAGCCGGCCCCACCCATGTCAAGCTCCTCCAGGCAGGGAGCGCAGCCTCAGGTCCCCCAGCCTGGTGCCAGGTGAGGGATGTGGCCTGAGGTCCCCCAGCCCGGCGCTGAGGCAGGGGGCACGGCTTGAGGTCCCCCGTCAAGCCCTGCTGGGAAGGGAGTGTGGTCTGAGGTCCCCGTCAAGCCCCACTGGTGGGGGATGCACCCTGAGGTCCCCCAGCCTGGCACTGGGGTGGGGAGGGCATGGCCTGAGTTCTCCTGGCCTGGCACTAGGGTGGGAGGCATGGCCTGAGTTCTCCTGGCCTGGCACTAGGGTGGGAGGCATGGCCTGAGTTCTCCTGGCCTGGCACTAGGGTGAGAGGCATGGCCTGAGTTCTCCTGGCCTGGCACTAGGGTGGGAGGCATGGCCTGAGGTTCCCCGTCAAGCCCCACTGGGTGGGGGGCACAGCCTGAGGTCCCCCACCCCGGCCAGGCGCCATGCAGCCTCAGGTCCCTGCTATTCGGCCATTACATGATGGCATCACGACCAATTTGCATATGGCCCTATTATTAGATATGCACAGCCCATGAACAAGGGCAATAGGGTAGTGAAGACCTGGGGGGTTGGGTAAAGGTTGGGAGGAGGGAGCATGGGGGGGAGGGTGTGCACAATGGGAGATATCTGTAATACTATCAACAATAAAAAATATATTTAAAAAATAGAAATTAACAATAATAATTAATAATGAATTAGAACAATGTACTGTAATAAAAGTTATGTGAATGGATTTGGGCCCTTATTAAGTAAAATAAGGGTTATAGTGATTAATCACAAAAGCAATATGTAATTATAGATGTGTTTTCCGATGGTCTTAGGCGACCCCTGTGAAAGGGTCGTCCGACCCCCAAAGGGGTCGCGACCCACAGGTTGAGAACCGCTGGTCTACAGCCTTCTCTCAGAGAACCTCGGGGTTGGAAGGTGCTTATGATACACCCGCCATCTCGTAACGCTTGAATCTCCTCCATGACCCTGACCAAGCACTG
>NW_005876288.1:0-10266 GCF_000147115.1 Myotis lucifugus | reverse complement strand
CACCTGCTGGCTTAGGCCCGCTCCCGGGTGGCAGATGGCAGGCCCAATCCCTTGGTGCCTGCCCCGCCTCCCTGGGTCGTGCACACTGCTGGGCCGATCCGGGGGTTGGGGCTTCGCCCCGGGTCGGGTTGCACACGGACACCCGCCACCCCAGGTCGCAAATAGCAGGCCCAGATGGCGGCGGGGCAGGCGGGATGGCGCTGTCCCGCCCTGCCTGCAGTATGCAAATTAGCTGCCATCTTTGTTGGTGGTTAATTTGCATATCACACTGATTAGCCAATGGGAGGCCTAGTGAAGGTATGGTCAATTACCATGTTTGTCTATTATTAGATAGGATGGTTCTCTGGGTCACGAGTTCAGTACAGGTCTCACCACAAGAAAATTAAGGTCTCAGGAGGCTGTTTTTCTGGAGCTCTAGGGAAGAATGTTTTCTGTTTATTAATGCTGTTGGCAGGATTCAGTTCTTTGTGGTTGTAGGACCAAAGTCCTCCGTTTCTTTGCTGGCTCTTAGCTGAGGGCCATTCCCAGCCACCTTCCAATCCAATAAAGGCAGATGTATTTCTTCTGGTGTCACATTTCTTTGCCACAGTCTTCTGCCATTCTCTCCCACTTTTAAGGACTGTGTGATTAGATCAGGCCCACCTCGAATATCCGGGATAAATTGTTCATCTCAGTGTTCTTAACCTTAATCCCATCTGCAAGTCCCGTTTAGCATGTAAGGTACATAGTCACAGGTTCCCTGGATTAAGGCATCTTCATCTTGGAGAGGCCATTATTCTGTTTACCACAGGTGGGAAAGAGAAGGGGCAAGGAAATTGGTGACTTTTCCAAGGTGACTTGTAAGGGATGGTGTCTTAAATGGGAAGCTCTGTCCAGCAAAGGAGACAGAGAACTCTAATTACTATCTAAGATATAAAAAAAAAAATGACAAAGGCCAAGCTTAAAATCTTGACTGTGTCCCATTCTGTCTCTCTTTTTTTTTCCCCCAAGAGGGATCCCTTTATCAGTAGACAGATTTAAATATCATTTAATTATTCCTGAATTCCATACCATTTTCATTCCATGCCTTCCCTCTGTCCCTAACAATGAAAGATTATATTTCTACTTAGGGTGAGAAGTATTCATGGAAAGCGTTTATGTCCAGAGTAGTTCTTCAACATTTCCGGTACCACTGGGCTGATCAGCAAACCCTCTTCAGTATATAGAACCATCGATGTGCATCTTCATTGTTTGTGTAGGGAAGTGTAGTGGAGATTAAGGCAATGTTGAGACACTGTATTTTATTTTGGCAGAACATTCCTTTCCTGCTTTCCAAATCTACCCGTCATGATGCCTTTAATGGTGAAAAACACAGGCAAAAAGGGAGCAGGTGGTAAAATATAGGTTAGGTAAAGAAGAATTGCTTGTGTAAAAGAGATGCCAAAACATCTTCAAGCTAAACTATAGCCTGTCACATCTGTTAATTAAAAGGCCCTGTTAATCATCTCGAATAAGAGTTATGGAATGGGAAGCGTTCTTTCATAATAATGAGAAAGGGAGAGGTTATTATGAGTTAGAGTGTAGAAAAGTGTCTGGCACACAATAAATATTTAACAAATACATGGTGTTGATTGTATAAATTTTTACATATCTGTATAAGCAAATATTATATGCAGTTTCATATTATAGAAATCACCTAAATGTAATAAAATAATGAATTATAAAACATTTATATTCTTTAGTGAAACAATTCTCAAATATTTATAACTTACTGTGTGCAAGGCACTCTACTGGCTGTAAAAATACGTAAGCTGAATTTATTCATGACTTATGTATGATTATTTTATAATTTTTAAAACAGCTCCTAGAATTCTACAGTTTTCATATTATATCTTTTTATTTCTATAAATACAATTTTTAAAATTTATTTTTCTGCTTATGATTATCATTTTTCCAACTGATGGCACAGAGAAGTATAAAAAAAAAACAGAACAAAATCTCTCTTCTTTGCATAGCATATATTTATTTACTTTAGAAGCTTTATATTTCACTTATTCTTAAAATAATATTTTAACAGCTCATCACATGTGTATTGGTTAATTCCATAATTACATGACCAACATTCTAGATTATAGTTTTAATAAAGTTAGATGTCATTTCATTTTACATCTTGAAAACTGAAGCAACATCATGTTGTTGTTTTTTAATAACATGAGACTTTCATCGTGTTTTTTTTAATAACATAGTCTTTCAATATTTTACTTTCTCCAGAAGGTGAGTCACCACCTACCTACCTGTTATACCATTTAAGATAAAAACAAAATAGTTATTCTACTTCCTTTCTATATTTTCTACCATCAGTGCTACCATTTTATCATATTCTAATATAAAATATAAAAATTTCTATTCCTATGCAAACATACATATTGCATAATGATATAATGAATCACAGATTACCATCCATTTAACCTACCTTGGCTTTTGTTTTCTCAATAATAAATAAAGATAATAATGCCTTCCTCATGGGGATTTAGGAAGGATTATATGAGATAATACACACTATCCAGGGGTGGGCAAACGTTTTGACTCGAGGGCCACAATGGGTTCTTAAACTGGACCGGGGGGCTGGAACAAAAGCATGGATGGAGTGTTTGTGTGAACTAATATAAATTCAAAGTAAACATCATTACATAAAAGGGTACGGTCTTTTTTTTTTTAGTTTTATTCACTTCAAACGGGCCGGATCCAGCCCGCGGGCCGTAGTTTGCCCACGGCTGCACTATACACTTGTACAGAATCTAGAATATGGTACCTGTTCAAAAAAGAGAATTAAAATAATAATAATAAATAATAATAATAATAATAATAATAATAATAAATGTTACTGCTGCTGCTGCTACTAGCACCAGCAGCAGCAGCATTCTCCCAGTGTCCTGAGACCTAATGCCTCCAACAGCATTTGAGCTTCACTTTCTACTGTGCAGATCACACAGGCTCTCACACATTTCAGAACTCGGAATATCCTCGTGGCAAATCCCTGCTGAAATTAGTCATCAGAGCCATGAACAGATGCTTCTAAGAAGTCAGATTGGTCTTCTGCTAAGAGCCTGTAAAAGGAACTGAGATGCTTTATTATAGATTAGAAGGTTATCTTAATGACAGCCCTGGAGTTGCTGAGAGCTGTAGTCACCATTCTGGGGCATTGTTTTCTGCTCCAGCTGCCCATCGTCAATAGGTGCAGCTAGAATGTTAAAGGGGCCGCTTAGCAAGAGGAACAGGGCACGAGGAGGCCCGCCGCTGCTTGATTTGGGGGTGGTGAACCTTTGAGAGATTTTAGGGAAGTTCATAGCCTGTGCAGAGGATACAGGCCATTTGGATGGAAAAGCCCCTGGAAGCGGTTGGCTGGATCTGAAAGGTGGGTGGGGTGGGGTCTCAGGGGATCCCCAGGGCAGGGTGAAGGGTGCTAACCAGGTTGATGAGGATGGGAATTAGAATCCACTTCATGATTCATTACATGTGAAAGTGTATTGTAGGTGATTCTCACTACCATAGGGTTGTGCTTAATCATTTTGAATTAATCTCATTTTTTAAGAAACTTTCAAGTTAAAGATTCTTTGTATAAAAATAGATATAGATGTATAAATGGAGAAACACATAGATATGGATTAGGCTGACCCATTACTAAAGAGGGAAAAAAAAACAGCCAAAGGCCTTTCTTATCAAACTCGTTTTAATAACTTCATTTTTATTTGTTTCCAAAATATTTGGATATGTACAACCAGACATATACAGATTTGTAATGAATATCCTCCTAAAACCAATGACATTATCCAAAAGCATTTTCTTCAAAAATTTTAAATTCAAGTTGATAAATTATATGTATAACAAAATTTAAATTGCATCCGCCAGTAGCTAAGCATGACTAAATGACAGAAAAGAACCTACAGTTTTGTACAGTTATGTTATAGATTTGATACAATTTTTATTTTTACTTTTGTAGCTTCTTCCCTTCAGTGAAACATTTGTAATGCCATATTTAATCTGTCCCTGTTACATTCCAGCAGTCCCCTGAAGGGGAAGGCCGTGTAGTGACACAAAAGGCATAAGAAAAATAAAACAAAGCTGAAAGCTTTCATCATCCTATCAATATCTTTCTGAGTCTCCAGGCTCCCCTCCTCCCCTGCCTCTAATATATGAGCCCTTGTAAGAGCTGAAACTATTAACCTGATGCTGGCAGCAAAGTGGACGAACCTAGAGAACTGCCTAAGCTGGCACTTCTCATTTTATATGGTCTAGTTCAGCCGTGGAATGAGTCTCCTGTAATAAAGTATCCATGTATTCTGTTGCAATGTATAATTCTTCTAGAACCTGAGACTTATTCTTTATTTTAAAGAGACAAAATTACTTTCAGATGAGTAAATTTTTTATTTGGGTGTGTCATATGAAAGCTTTTGATATCTTACAATATTTACCTATTTCACAAATTTCACGTGGATTTAGCTTTGTAAATTTCTTTTTACAAAAATATGCAAATTGAGATGCTTACTAATTAAACCATTATTAAACACTAATTTTCCATAGGCATATGAAATACATACCACATACAATATGTATTGCAGAAACAGGCACATTTTAGGCTTGTTCTAAAATGTGACTTTTAAAACAAATGTTCTGCATATTCTGCTCTGTCTGAATTAGACTTTACACTCAAAAAAATTTGATAAAATAGTCCTGAGAGCCATTGTTTTTGTAGTGGGCTTTTGAATAGTGTTTTATATGTATGAAGAAAGAAAAAAGATAAAAATGATTACAATTATTTTTATTTGGGGTAAAGAATCATGAGGTAGTCCACTCTTCTTCACTCCCACTTCCAAAGCCAGTTTAAGTTCTTGACCCTAACCTTGCCCTGCTCCCCTTCAAATTCAGAGGGTTCCTGCTGCCAAAGTAAGTAAGCGAAAAGCAAATGCATCCCAGTCAACCCTTTGCCCAAAACTCACTGCTTGCAGCTCTTCATTTACAAAGTTCTTAACACCATTTGTTTCCTGCCTCCATCTTTAGTCTTCCTTCTCATCACTTCTTCTCTCACAGTTTCTATTGCAGAAACAAAAAGAATATTCCTTCCCACTGTGCCATGTTTTGTCCATTCCCCTACAGTGTTCTTTCCCAGTTCCCATCATCACCTTCCATTGCACTGCCTGGGAGTTTTATCCTAGGGGAAATCTTTCTTCTTTCCTCTCCAGTTGGATTAGGGGCTCTCATCTCTGCTTCCTTGTAACTCTGTGTGTCCGTGTCCAGAAGCATTTAATACAGAGCGCTGCATGGGTCTTGTTTACCTCGGGTCTCCCCATTGTATTGTGATTGTCATGGTCTCTGGAAAGTATGTGAAAAAGGAAGTGCTTTAATTGGATGTTAAATTGATTGTGTGACATGGCATTGCATAGCTGAAACTTAATTAAACTGTGTATATTTTTGTATTTAAGCATATATTTTGCATTCTGGATTTCCTCATCTGGCAACAAAAAATACTTGTTAATGTTGGAGTGAATTATTAATGTTCTAAAGTGCACATAATGGAGAACACTACTTCCAGAAAAGAGAATTTTCTAGCAGCATAGAGTTTGGGGGAAATCTCTTCTCTTTGAAACATTGCCAAAATAAATAAATAAATAAATAAAAAGAACTTTATCCTCAAGATTTACTGTGAACAGATATGAGCATCTATTTTATGCTGAATTAGTTATCATAGCTAATAATAACTGCCACTTATTGAGGATCTACTATATATCACGTACATATATGTTATTTTATAAACTCTTTAATTAAATACTTCAATATGAAAAAAGTCTGAACTTTTTATAGATATCAGAGACTCTCTCCAAATAATATAACATTATATGGTAGCGATGGGCCTTAATACCCTAGGCTTTGCTTGTGCACTTGATTCTATCATTCTGTCTCACTAAAAAGTATAGCATGGTATTGAAGTTAAGCTATCATTAATTTGTTTAGTTGAACATCATCAAGGGTTTATTTTAATTCTCTACTAAATATATTGGTACAAATGCCTAATACCAGCATCGGGTGCTAAAGAAATATTGAGAAATTTCATTTGCTTTCAGATTTGTTTTGAAGAAGACAAACAACAAAAACAAATAGACTTCACCATAGAAGATAAAATAGCTTATTCCAACCCATCCTTCCTGTATTTCCCCCAGGGATTTGACATTAGATACCAGAAATTATCTTCGCTTGCCAACACTACTAGGTATTTAACACATAGGGCATAGGCCCAACATCAAAGAGCATAGTTAGAAATTGTTATGCAGTATTTGGCAGACAGAGAGGGTTTCCTAAATTGCAGACTTTACTATACAAACACAGAATAGTGTGATGTTTAAGCACACAGATTGTGGCATCAGACAAATCTGAAATAGATTTTAGCACCATCATTGTTTGCCAAATAAATCTGGGCAAATTATTTGGACAAGGTATTTCTTTAAAAAGAGAATAGATTAGACCTATTTATCCACTAGAAAGTTTTCAGTTTTAAGTCTAGGAAGCCATAAATCAAATGATTTAAGTAATAAGGAAATGCATTATTTGGCACAACATGCTGTCCAGAGGTATGCAATCCTCAGGTGCACAGTAAAAACATCTGATATTGGCTCTGGGCATAGTCATGCCCTGGCTTTGTCCTCAAACCACGTTACACAATGGCTGCCATAGTGCCGGTCAATACAATCAGTCACTTCCAAAGCAGACTGAGTCTTTGGTTTTCTTCTTACTTTATTATTTAATTAAATTATTGTGGTAACACTGGTTAATATCATTATATAAATTTCAAGCATACACCTTTATCATACGACATCTGTGTATTCTTATTGTAAGCTTACCACCCAAAGCTATGTCTCTTTCATCCCCATGTATTTGACATAGTTCACCTTCTTTATCCTCCCCTGACTCTTCCCCTCCTGGTAACCATGATTCTGTTCTTTGTATCTGAGTTTTCTTTTTATTTGTTTTGCTTTTTTATTTGTTATTATTTTGTTTTATATTCCATATATGAGTAAATCATACAATTCTTGTTCTTTTCTGTCTGACTTTTTTTTCACTTAGCATTTAATTTGAGCACCAAGAGTCCTTTCCCAAAAGCCTTCCCGTGGATTTCTTCTCACTTATCCCTGATCAGAATTAGGTCACATACGAATATGTAATCTTACCCATGACAAATTGAAATGAGACTGCTAAGATTGGCACAGGCTGATTAGGACCATCCCATAGAACTCAGAATGGGGTCCGCAATCCATAAAGCATGTGGATGTGTAGAGTAAGATACATAGTTGAACCAAACCAGTGTACTCTAAAGAAGAGAAAGGTCAAGGGTGAACAAAGGAGAGGGCTGTGGGAAGGCAGTTGATTATTTCTGCCACAGTGCTCCCTTGTAATTACCAGATTTCCATATAGATACATCTTCCTCTGCATTCACTTTGTAAAAAAACAAAACAAAACAAACAAAAACCCAAAAGCCTACACAAAACATATTCTTCACCTATATCAGTGGAGAAAACCCAGAATGTCAGCCTGTCACTTCAGGCAATGAATTTAGAATGTCCAAGTGTTGTACTGGCATCTCCATTATTTCCAATGTGTTTCCCATTATCCAGAGACCTATGGTCAGAAGACAGGGTATCATCACATCCCATATATAATGATAGAATACAAAGGTGGTAACTGTCTTAAACACTCCCATTCAGAAGAGAGTATTGAAATTCATAGAGCAATACCCTGCTGGACAAGATTGGTGAAGAGACTACCTCCTCTGGAAGTGGAATGAGTTCCTTGATGAGCCTGGCAAGTAGCAGAACTCCGTCTCTTTAGGACCTTACTCTGTTACAGTGTGACATGGCTTCTGGTTCTGACTTCTGAGAAGATTTTTTTTCCTATTGGACAATGCTGCTCTAAGACGTTAGTATTATAAACACTATTGCATCTAAAGTTAGATGTTTCTGTTGCTTTTGCCACCCTCTGCCAGAATCCATAGTTCCTGATCCTTAGGTAAAATGCCTATATTCTGCTCATTGGGAAATAGGCTCCTAATTCCTCAGATTCAAGGAGGATATTTAGGTGCTAAGTGGCCAAACGAATGTACAAATATACACTACATATAGTTTTAGGGTTAAAATAAAGCAATGCATGTAGAATAATGAGCCTAGTGTCTTACACATTATAAATATTTGTCAAGTTTAAATTTTCCTGGGTAACAGATATGCAGCTTAAAATTAAGCATGAATTTCACATGACTTCATAAAATATAATGATGTAGAAATCATGGCTCTGTGAATAATGCAGAAATTGAAAATTATGAGACATAAGTTTTACACCAGTTTTATCAAAATACCCTAAAAAATCCATGTATTGAAACTTATAGGAAATGAAACTATTAAGCATTTAATGTTTAATGCTATTTTCAGATTTCAAACTTCTGTAAAGCCAATGTTAAATTGCATGAGGTTATTCTTTTTTTTTTTATTTTTCGCTAAAAGTATTACAAAGGGTATTACATAAGTGTCCTTCCCCCCCCCCACCCTTGACAAGCCCCTGCCCTCCCTTACCCCCCATTGTCTTATGTCCATTAGTTATGGTTATATGGATGCATACAAGTCCTTCGGTTGATCTCTTACTCCCCTCCCTCCTGTCCCCCAACCCTCCCTGGCCTTCCCACTGCAGTTCGACAATCAGTTTGAGGCAGTTCTGCCACTGTATTTATTATTGTTCGAAAGTTTGTAATGGTCTTAATTATCCACGAAAGAGTGAGATCATGTGGTATTTTTCCTTCATTGACTGGCTTGTTTCACTTAGCATAATGCTCTCCAGTTCCATCCATGCTGTTGCAAATGGTAAGAGTTCCTTCTTTTTAACAGCAGCATAGTATTCCATCGTGTAGATGTACCACAGTTTTCTAATCCATTCATCTACTGATGGGCACTTAGGCTGTTTCCAGATCTTAGCTATGGTGAATTGTGCTGCTATGAACATCTGGGTGCATATATCCTTTCTGATTGGTGTTTCTGGTTTCTTGGGATATATTCCTAGAAGTGGGATCGCAGGGTCAAATGGGAGTTCCATTTCCAATTTTTTGAGGAACCTCCATACCGCCTTCCATAGTGGCTGCACCAGTCTGCATTCCCACCAGCAGTGCACAAGTGTTCCTTTTTCTCCACATCCTCTCCAGCACTTGTCGTTTGTTGATTTGTTGATGATGGCCATTCTGACAGGTGTGAGATGGTACCTCATTGTTGTTTTGATTTGCATCTCTCGGATGATTAGTGACTTTGAGCATGTTTTCATATGTCTCTTGGCTTTCTGAATGTCCTCTTTTGAAAGGTGTCTATTTAGATCCTTTGCCCATTTTTTGATTGGATTGTTTATCTTCTTTTTGTTAAGTTGTATGAGTTCCCTATAAATTTTGGAGATTAAGCCCTTATCAGATATGACCTTGGCAAATATGTTTTCCCACGAGGTGGGTTTTCTTGCTGTTTTGTTGATGGTTTCTTTTGCTGTGCAGAAGCTTTTTATTTTGATGTAGTCCCATTTGTTCATTTTCTCTTTAGTTTCAACTGCCCTAGGAGCTGTATCAGTGAAGAAATTGCTTTGGCATATGTCTGAGATTTTGTTGCCTTTGGATTCTTCTAGAATTTTTATGGTTTCCTGTCGTACATTTAAGTCCTTTATCCATTTTGAGTTTATTCTTGTGTATGGTGTAAGTTGGTGGTCTAGTTTCATTTTCTTGCATATATCTGTCCAATTTTCCCAACACCATTTATTGAAGAGACTATCTTGGCTCCGTTGTGTGTTCTTGCCTCCTTTGTCAAATATTAATTGAGCATATTGGTTCGGGCTAATTTCTGGACTCTAAGAGCTACTCTTTAAACAGCTTTCAGGTATATAATACAGTGCTGTTCATTATAGTCACTATGCTATACATTATATCCCCAGAATTTATTTGTTTTATAGCTGCAAGTTTGTGCTCTTTGACCAATATCTCCCCATTTTCCTCACCCCAGCCCCCCGATAACCAGCAAATTTACTTTTTATTTCTATGAGTTCAGCTTTTTTTAGATTCCACATATAAGTGAAATCATACTGTATTTGTCTTTATTTGACTTATTTTACTTAGCATAATGCTATTGAAGTTTTAAATAATGGTGAGACTGGCTTTACTTTACAAATTGAGAGTTTCACTTTGTACTGCTAAGAAAACGTAGAGGAACCAAAGTAGATTCAAGT
>NW_005876287.1:0-10267 GCF_000147115.1 Myotis lucifugus | reverse complement strand
ATTATATACAGAGCTATAGGGACCATCAAAATGAAACTAGAATGTGAAGCTTAAAAACAATTTCTAAATATAATGTAAATTCCTTATTACTTACAAGATTTAAAGTTAAAGAAATTCTCCCCACTTGGCAATAATCATCAAGCACATAAATGTTAAATTATTTTCACAAACAAATGAGCACATCGAGATACTGCCACACCTAGACACCATGTTGGAAATTTATACGCTCATCATGGACCTTAGTTTTGCTTACCACGTTCTGAAATCCGAGGTAAAACTTAAAAAACAAACAAACACTCTTATTCCTCCCTCAAACTATACAAAAAAACAATATTCCATCTAAGAAGGCTTTCTTACCACACACTAATTTAAAAAGAGGCCAAAACAGACATCACCTTTGATTATAAAATATACTGGTAAAACAATTTTAAAACAATAAAGAAACTATAAAAACAATTGTAAACTATAACATGATGCCACTTACCTAAGAAGAACCCAGAACCCTCTAGAGCAAATGATTCTAATCTAATTTAAAGGAAATGAAATTCAAATAAACCACCAAAACTGCCCTTCCTAACATTTCTCCTTCCCTCCGAAAGATAACACAAAGGACCTGAACAACAATTCAAAGAAAATAAAGAAGAATGAAGTATTGACAGAGTGGCTGTGTGGATAACAGTATTCTAAAAGTTAAACATTAGGGGTTAATCGATATTACGGAAACCATTCTGGGAAGAGCAGGCCATTTGTGTTTCTTGAAGTAGACCCTCAACTTGCTTGTATTAAACAGACTAATCATGGCTTAGAGAGTACACTCTAACACAGATACCAATTTCTCGGAGAAGGGACATAAGGGAAGAGTAGGCAGAAGCCAGGAAAAGGGCAGAAGAAATGGACAGATTCAAGTCACACACATCCTCAGGCAGAGTGCTTTTCTGTGGGGTAGGCACATGAGAACTCCCTTCCCACTCACCTGTCTTTTCTAGGACAAGGGCAGCAACACAACCACTGGGTTGGTGCCCTTTGTCTCAGCACTGAACACAAGAGGAAGAGCTTGGTAGCCTCGCCAGAGACATACATTAATTCCGTTAAAGAGTGGAAGAGCTGGCTTGGGTAATAGAGTCTACCTCAGTAGATGTTTCTAAAAATAGGTAATTATAAGGAAAGACTGAATTAGATAGTTTCAAAGCTCCAGCTCAAAAACAGGAATTGGAATACAAAACTTCTAAGCTATTCTTTTTTATGCATCTATTAAGATCCTATTTTAACCAGTCTCCCCAAATTAGCAACAGGGTTGATCTATATTCCTACTATATCTGATCTTGAGAAGTTTACATTCACACCGTAACAAAAATCTTCTTTAAAGGTTAAAAAATTAGTTTACTATCACTTAACAGTATGTACCTACGATCTCCTAATAAAACTATAAGCCCCCACCTATGCATTCACTTAAAAACTGATTTATTTAAAAAGCTGTACTATTTGCTCTCTTCTTTTCTCTTAGATAAAAGACAGAAAGAACCAAACTGTCAAAAGAAGTCTGTAGCCCAAGTTATTGATTTAGGAAGTCCTCGGAACCTTACCTCTTCGCAGGTTAAAAGTCTTCAGGGATGATACGCTTTAAGGGAGAAGCACAAAACATCTCTGCGACCATGTGTCCTCCTGGCCCAGCGGTGGGGAGGCCATCCTCCAGCCCACATTCCCCACCTCACACCACAGAGTGCTGCCTCCACCTCCAGGGCAGGGCAGGGCTGGGCTGGCGGCCTCCTTAAGGGCAGCGGAGTTCCTTCCCCAAGTGCAGAACCAATTCCCACTGCACAGGAGCTATTTAAAGAGGTGGGGCCTGCAGGACAAATGTGGCCTTCGAGCCTTCCTGTTTGTGTCCTCGCTCAAATTTTCATCCATTTCCTAAGGAAGACTACAGAGTGTAGTAAGCCTTGAGAAGGCTGAGATTTATGAAAACAGTGTGCAAGGGCAATTTTTAGAAACAGGTCTTCCCTTTCCTTCTTTTCTCCACAAGCAGATATGAGGCTTTGAAAGTACTTTAAAAGTCAAAAGCAAAAACTATCTGTTGTGGTTTGGTAAAGATTTTCTACTTCTGAAAGATTTTTAATCTGAAATGTAGAAAGGAAAAAAATTGTGGATCATTAACCCAACATGTACGACTATTAATAAAACAGAAAAAAATATATGCGACTTATGGTCAGAGGCAAGGGTTGGATTCGAAAAGACTTTGCCTTTTACTAGCTTTAATTAAAGAAATTCACTCTGGGCTTCAGTTTCTTTGTCTGAATAAATGGTTCTAATAACGTGTAATTTAGATGTGTTATGAAATCTGCATTAATAACTATAAAAGGCCCTATACTGTGCCTTACATATGTCAGACCATGCTGTTATTACATTGACTTATCTAATTTCCCAGCTGCTGTTAAAGAATATCAGGCATTAGTAGCTAGATAAAAAGTGCAAATACATCTCCTTTCTTCTCTGCATTTGTTGGCTTGTGTATTGTCTGACTTCCGCATTGGCACCAAGATTGTTGGAGAGCCAGAGACCTCATTGGTAAGACTGGTTTAACATATTCCCAGTACCAAGAACAGCTCTTGGCATATATTACTATGCAACATGCAATGTTTGGTTAAATAAATGAATAGATAAATGCATAGTTTCAGACAAAATCAAGCACAATGCTCTACATATAAATCTGAAACAAATGCGTATTGAATTAGTGAATGAACCACAACTTTTTTTCTATAGAGAAACATCCCAGGAAAATGCAATAATAGAATTTTAAGACAAGTTGGAGCTGTTACCAACATTTAGATAAATATGACTGTATGTTTTGTTAAATCACCCTGTCAAACATATTATTAAGATGGCTAATGTACACACCTCTTACATCATGAATGTTAGGTACAATATTCAATATGAATTAATTCACTGAAAAAAATTTTAGCTTAGTTTAGAATGGACCTAAAATCATTCCTCAGGCCTATTTCTGTTAAAAATAGAAACTCTTTTCTGGTGCCCTGGAAGTCCTAGCTTGGTGGCAGTGGGATTTGACTTGATAAGGACTCATTGATTTCTTTAAAAGCACTACCCAGACAAGAAGGATAAAGACCTGTGGTCCCTTGTGGTTCTAATGAAACAACTACTAATGTTTAATGTACCATAACATGCCAGGAGACAGGACAGTCTCCGGGATCTGAAACAGATTTCATTCTGAGCCTTCACATTGTTGTCTGAGTCCAGTTCAGGCCACTCCAGGCCACTAAGAGACCAAACTTCACTATTTGATAGCTGCTCATTAACCTATTATGTGTACAAAAGATAGAGACTTTCGTGGATATTTGTCCACGTCAGCAAATTACCAAGGAGGAAGAATCCTGAATCTTAAAGATCATGTGAAACAGAATTCCCTCTTACTTCTGAGGATTTCTCTTGCTTTGCTCGAGAAATAGGAACATGATGCAGCCTCTCTCTTCCTCTCCTCTCTGCCCTCTCTTGGCTCCCACTTTATAGAGAGAACAAGAGCTCTCCTGCTGCAGACCTTTCGCAAGGCTTAAACATGGAGAAAAGATTTAAAGGCGCTCCTCTGAATGAAGTCATTTTAGTTCCAAAATATGAGGAAGCACTTCATAATCATAAACTATGAAAGTTCTACAGCTTTTGGCCGATGAAAAAGAATCTCTGAAAAACAGAGTGGTGGTCAAATAAAAATAGAATTTACTGCCTAAAGCAAGTATCTATCCTCTATATTTTTCTAAGGTCAAAGTTTCAGACACTGTGAAGATGTTTTTCTGCCACATCCCTTCCTCCTCCTTCTCTCAAGCAGTTTTCTACTGCTGGAGGCATTTTTAACTGAGTAATTAAAGATTCTAAGGAAGTTCTGAAATAGATTTTTGACAGCTTTCAGCAGCAAGGCTTTCTCTCCCCTGACACGTAGCCTCTGGCCTAACAAATACCATCTACAGGGAGCTTGTGAGTTCAATTAGAGGGTTATCAGATGTGGCTTAAATGCCTCCCGGAACATGCACATTTGACCCTGGGGCAGGAGGCTGAATTGTGGAAACTGTCATCCAATAGTCAAGCTGCTTCTCCCTCTAATGTAAGAAAGCTTGTAGGCCCTCACCCAGAGGCTCCGACAGCCTCTCCTGGGGATTCTGAGGAACCTGCCAGCTATTTCCTGGATTAATAGTGGGACTGCCCCTGCTACCAACAGACTTAATCAAGATATCAATGTGTTACTTCGTTAGTAAATAAAAAGATAACTTCAAGTTACTGATTACACAGTCTTCTTGTGCTATTTCTATCATTATTTGAGACCACGTATCTAATTTTAATGAATATTTGTCTAATACTATAGAAAATATAATAATCATCATGTAAGAGGAGAGATGACTTACAGGCAAGACGAAAAGGAGCAAATGTAGAACACATTATCAGAGTCTGCCGTTACTGGGCATGTGCACTGCACAACAGAACAATGATGAATTTCTCCTTTTGCCTTATAGGACAGCTGATTTCCTGTCCGCTGACTCTAGTAACTATGCCTCGTTAGAAATAAAATAAGTAAAGCAAAGTTATAATGAAAGATTAATATTAGTAATAAGAACGGTCTGTGACAGCAAGTTCATTCTAAGAGTTTAGTGATATTTCTTTTCCTAAATGAGAAATAAAGGGGATAATATTTCTCCTTCTCCCTTTCAATTTGCTGTGGAGAAGGGCTCTTCTAGATGCTTTGAAGACACAAGATGTGTAAGTAGTGGGTTCCTATTCTTCATCAATTCATGAACTGGTAAGATAGGTACAGAGATAACTATAGTACAAAGGTAGTGTGTGGTAAAGGGGGAAGTACAGCCTAATATCAAGAGTGAAGGCACAAAGTGAGAAGGACATAGGCTTAAATTCTGGCTTTGCCACACCCATGCTATATAATCTTGAGCAAATTTCTTAATTCCTCTAAGCCTTGCCTTCCTCATGGGTAAAATAGAAAACATATTAGACCTGCCTCATAAGGAGACGGTGAAAATGAAATGAATTTATAAATGCAAATCCTTAACAAAGTGCCTGGGTTTTGGAAGTCCTCAATAAATGGCACTGATGCAGAAGAAAACTATTAAAAGATAAATTGCCATGAACATTCAATGGAGAAAAAAACACACAGTCTAACTGTAACTAAAATAAGACATATACAATTTTCTAGCCAGGAAATTGCCCTCTTAGAATAGTTTGAATGTGCAGACTATCCTTGACTTATATCCCTTAAGTTTGTAAGATGATTAGTACAAGAGTACCTGGAAAGAAGAGGGGCACAGCAACCCCTAATGTCCCCACTGCCATCCCCCCTTCTTTTTTGGGATGCCCAACCATGGTCTTGTGTCTAACTTCAGCTCTGCTAGTCTACATCACAGCAAATGGCCTTGTAGTCTCTTCTCTCCCACAAAACTACTTCTCTCTCAACACCAGAGATGGTCTCAAAGGCTACCTTATATGCAGGAGAAAACATCCAGAGCATAAAAATGAAAACTTCTGTTGCTGGCAATGATGGATTAAGTGGGACTGGATTAGCCTTTCCAATGTAAATAACTGGAAAACTGGATAAAATATGTGAAAAACTGTTTATAGATATTCGATTAAAGGAAGCACAAAATGTGCTCCCTGAGAAAAGGGGAACATCTGCAGTGAGTTCCACAGTCATCCCATCTTTCAGCCTGAAAGCACATTCCAGACCAGCAGTGCAGTGAGAGGAATCCCAAGAACACTGGGGCCTCAGGGGGTTACGGGGTCACAGAACAAAGTGCACTGAGGCTAAGGCAGATGGAATTCTCTAGGAAAAGTACCATACAGGGAGGATCTATGCAGACAAGGAGCTCAAGAAATCGATACAGGGGTTTCCTTGAGTTTGCTGCTGAATATTAAGTTGACATACACAAGGTCAACTTCATAATTATGAGCAAAAAAACAAATGAAGATCTATAAGTACACAATTCCCAGATCTGCCAGAGTGCTAGGAGACACTTGAGTTGTTACCAGCCAGAATAGGAAGTCTTTGCTGAGTACCTGGGCTTAAGGTCACAACACCAAAAAATGCTTTAGTGATTTGACTAGTGGCCCGGTGCATGGATTCATGCACATTGAAAGGAAATTAATTAGAAGGAATATTTTAATATCGCTATTTGCCCTTTCTCTATAATAGAAGTGTCAACCAAATTCACGATCAACAATGACAAATCAAAACACATTTGTACAATTGGCACCAGCAAGAGCTTTATATGTATCATGCATGCATGAGTCAACATTTACTTTTAAATTGCCAGTGCACATCATATGTACCAGCCGGTTGGTCGGTCAGACGGTTGGACAGACGGGCGATCGGTCACTTAGCCTTTTATATATACAGATACTTTAAAGTATCAGTTTAATGGTAGAGCTAACTCAGCCCTAGAGCAAAGACTATTGTAGACCTGCCCTAACAACCCTTTTAAAAGAAAGACAATAAAACTTTACACTAAATAAAACAACAAACAAAAAAATATCACAAGTCCATCATTCAATTAAAAACTATGACACATGCAAAAAACCAGAAAAAGAAGACATAGAAACAGACTCAAATGACAGAGCTGATGAATTAGTACAAAAGGATAATTATAATTATGCTCAATATATTTAAAAATTTCAAACAAAGAGGAGATAAATGAAAGATTAAAAAGAGTAAGATTTTAGAGTTTTTAAAATTTGAAATGAAAATATACCAGATGGAATTATCATAACATTAACTAATTTCCAAAGAAGAGACCAGTAAATTAAAAAGCAAAACAGTATTGAAAATACCTTATATGTCAATTTAAAAAAAAATAAAAAATACTGAGTGGTAGTGCCAGTGCTGACACTGGAGTGCTCCTCTCAGGGACTGGATGACCCTGGGAGCAATGACATGCCCTCTCCAATGCACCACTTTTCCTACCTTCTCTCCAGGCCCCAGAGCAGGCATTGCATGGTGGCCCCGCAACTGGGGCACAAAGACAGCAGGACCTTCAGTTTGGGGAATATGATTACAGCTATGCTAGGGAAAATACCAAATTTAGGTATTACACAAATATGGCATAAAGACCAAGAATGTCCCGGATGATTTATGATGTGAAAGATCTGATGTGCAAATACATGTGCCCACTTTCAACTTCAGAGTAATCATTGGTGACAACCTGCACAGATGAAGGTACAAATAATAAGCTGGAGAAACAGAGCTACAGAATCTACCACAAACATTTTGAAAGCCAAGGCAAGTATTTGCTTTGTAGTTCCTGACCCCTTAATGCCTGATCCTTCCAAACAACCAAACTTAATCCTATTTGTTCATTGCAGGAATTGGCTGTTTATCATGGCTGGAGACTTCCTGAATATACCCTTTCCCAGATAGGAAGAATCCTATATAATAAAAGCGTGGCATGCAAATTGTCCCCTCAACCGACCAGGAGTTCATCCAGGAGTTCGACCTGGGGGCAGGGCCGGCTAGGGGACGGACGGGAGGGAGGCCCCTGCTGGTGGTGGCAGTAGCAGCAGGAGTCCAAGAGAAGGGAGGGACTACCTGGCTGGTGGCGGCAGGCACTAGGGACCCTACCAGTGCACGAATTCCATGCACTGGGCCTCTAGTTGCTCATAAAGAAGAATATACCACAATTCACAGGCTCGAGTCAAGGCCAAGAGAAATACTGCTGAGAAATTTCTCAAGAAATTCTGTAATATTTCTCCAAAGAACCACATTCTTTAACAAAAGTAGTAGGTCATTCTTTAGGATGTATTTGGTATTATTTGAAGAATTCTCCTGGTGAAAAGATCAACTTACTGAAAAGAAGCTTCCTCAGTATTCCAAATACAGATTACATCCAGCTGCTTAGTGAAGTCACCAAGGAACAAGGTTTTAATATAACATATTTGGATATAAGCAAACTGAGGGCCAAGGAACATTATCAGTGTTGCACTAAAGTGTACACCAATCCCATCACAGTCTATCATGGCACTGGGATCCCCTGTGGCAATGTGCAGAGTGATACAGCTCACAATGCTTTGCAGTATTTAATGATAACAGCAGAAAGAAAATAAACTAAGAGCAACTTAGAAAACCAACATAAAAAAATCCCCTCTCACCCCTTCCCAAGTAAAACATTCACTATAATGTTTGAGTTTGTGTGTTGTTCCTAAATATCTTCTTAGATTCCATTAACACTCCAGATTTCATTATCTCGTAGTAGTTGTTATTAAGCTCTTTTTAATGGCTTCAACTTTGTATTGGTATACAGTACTTATGTACTTTGTACCATAGGCAGAGTGTAGTACCCATTTTATAATGCCAGGCATTTAAAAGGAAGAAACTGTATGTTTATTGATGAGGAGGAGGAGGATGAAGTAAAATTACTGTTAACAACAATCTTTCTTCTGGTGCTTAACTTCTTTGTGCAAGGCTTTGTAAAGGGAATCTGAAGGAAGCCCCTTAGAATTAGTAGTAGAGTGTTGAGGAATGCTCTAACAAGCTTTTATTGGATGTGATTATTAAATGTTAGGGGGCATGACTGACGGTCTGCTGCGTATTTGATCCATGTAATAAAAAGCTGTTTTTATAAAATAAAATGTAATTAATTAAAAAGTATATGTCAATTATGTCTCAATAATAAAAAGAAAATATCCAAACTGAAAAACACAGGGAAAAAAAAGGCTGAAAAATTAACAGAGTCTCAGTGACCTGTGGGATAACATCGAGTAAGCTAACATATGTGTTACTGGAGTCCTGGGATGGGAAAAGGGGATAAAAATGATATAAAGAATCATGGCTGAACTGTGTCCAAATTCAATGAAAACTATAAACAAGAGGTCCAAGAAACTCAATGAACCCCACCAAAAAAACAAAAAAAAAACAAAAAAACACAGCCAGGCATATCATGATGCAATTGCTGAAAACAGAGATAAAGAGAAAAAGCAAAAGTAGCAGAGCGGGGGGAAAACAGACATATTATGTACAGAAGAACAAAGATAAGAGTGACTGCAAACTTCTGATTAGGAACAACCCAAGCAAAAAGCAGTAGAATGACACCTTTCAAGTAATGAAAGAAAAAAGGTTAACCTAGAATTCTATATCCAGTGGAAATATCATTTAAAAAAAAGACAAAATAAATACAATCTTAGACAAACAAAAGTACAGATAATTCATATACAGCAGATCTGCACTACAAGAAATGTTAAAGTTTTTTAAGAAGAAAGAAAATAATACTAGATAGAAACTTGGACCTATACAAAAGAATAAAAGTGTGGGAGTTTGTAAATATGTAGGTACATAAAAAAGAATTTTCTTATATTTTTACTTCTTTAAAATAAAATTGACTGGTTAAAACAAAAATAATACCAAGGTTTTTGACATATGAAATAAATAAAATTTATGACAACAAAATCAAAAAGGACAAGAAAGAGAAAAATGAAAGCATAAAATCATAAGGTTCTTACATATATGTGAAATAATATAATAATACTTTTAGGTGGGATGTGATAAGATAAAGTGCCATATTGTAAACTCTGGAGTGATCACTAAAAATAACCAAGAAAGTGTTATAATACAAGAGTGGAGATAAAAGAGAATACAAAAAAACAAAATAAAACAAAACTCATGTAATCCAAAAGAAGGCCAGGAAAGAGGAAAAGTGGTAAAGAGAACAGATGGGATAAATAGAAAACATATAGCAAGATAGTAGACTAAATCCAGCTCTATATGCTGCCTACAAGAAAACATTTCAATTATATACACAGAGTAAAAGTAAAAGGATGGACTAAATTTACCATGTAAACATTAATCATAAGAAATCTTGCATGGCCATATTAATTCAGACAAAGCAGACTTCTGTGTCAGTTTGGGTCTTGAGGAAAACAGAAATCAAGAACTGAATCAAAGGTTCACGAGACTTATTGGAGGAAACACTTGTGAAAGATAAAGGTGAGAGGGAGCAGGATTGGGCAGAGAAAGAGCCTCACCCTGAGTGCAGGTCCAAGGAAGTCTCAGCCAGGCTAATCAGCAGTCCCCAGCAGATATTGGCCCCGCTCATGTGCTCAGACACGAGCTGACAGGATAGCCATGGTGTGACTATCTGTTAGATCCCCAAAGTGTGACAGCTGAAGGTATAGCTAAGTATACTACTTTTTGGAAAAGTGGTCTAAATAGCACAACTCTATTTCTGCCACAATTTGTTCTATTACTGAGAAAGGAGTGCTGACATCTCCAACT
>NW_005876286.1:0-10270 GCF_000147115.1 Myotis lucifugus | reverse complement strand
TGTCAATAGTTTGCCAACCAAGGGCCTGGGGTTCCCTCCACCCTCACCCCTTTTCCGCCACTGGAGCATCACTGCTTTGAGCCCACTGCCCCCACTGCCCCCACTCCCAAGGCCTGGGCTCCCTGCCGTCAGGTGGGAACAGGCTCAGCCTCTGTCCTCCCTGATGCGGGGCTCTCCCTTCCTCCTGCAGGCCGGACGCGAGTCCTCGCCTGCCGCCACCACTGCAGAGAATGGAGGCGGCAAGAAGAAGCAGAAAGAGAGGGAGCTGGATGAGCTGAAAAAGGAGGTGGCCATGGTGAGGCCCTCTGCCCCCCACCCCACCCTCCCTCCTCCCCATCCCCACCCCATGTTCCTTGCCTCGCCTCTGGCCTCTCATTGACCTCACATACATTCTAAACACACACACACACACACACACACACACACACACACACACACACACGCAGCCTCCCTCCTCACGGTAATTCTGTCTCCATTCCCCAGGACGACCACAAGCTGTCCTTGGATGAGCTGGGCCGCAAATACCAAGTGGACCTGTCCAAGGTGAGTGAGGGGCCCGGAGGGCACCAAAGAGGTGAGAGAACCACGCAGCGGCATCAGGAGCAAGGGGCCGTCCACCTGTAATCCAACCCTTTTTACAGATGGGGAAACCGAGGCCCGGTGACTAATGGGTGGCAGAATCAGAACAAGAACCCCGATGCCCTGCTTCCTAGTCTTGAGCCCTTTTCCTGTGTACCCACCCGAAAGCCAGGATCTTGGGGACCCAGGCCCCGAGGGCCTCCAGGCAGGGCTCTCTCTCCCTCAAGCAGCTTCAGTGTTGCACCGTCTCATGGTACTGACATACATGAAATCGGGGAGTGACCTATTACTATTCTGACAGTGGCATGTTGGGGCCCCGCTATGTATGTACGTGTTACATACATTTTTCTAATCCTTGCAACCCTGAGGGAAAGGTGCTGGGGACCTCTTTCTCAGAGCGAGGAGACTCAGAGGAGGAGCGCAGCTTCCCAAGGTCACGTCCATAGTAAGCAGCACGGTCAGATTGCCAAGCCCATCACTTTGAAAAAGAAAAACATTATTAATAAAAAATATGGTCGTGTGACCTCCTCCTGTAGGCCCTCCGGGATTGCCCTTTTGAAAATTCTCTGCCCGCATTGCTCTAACCTTATTTCCCTGAGTAACACTTTCACTGTCTGGCACTAATATCATTTATTGTGTGTCACCTCCCTAGATCATAAGCTCCGCAAAGCAAGGACTCTGTGGGTCTTGTCCATCTCTGGGCAGAGCTGATAATAGAGCCTAGCATTCAAAACACATTTATTAAATCAATGAGTGGACAGATAGAAAGATAAATAAAAAGTGTCCTCTGCCTTCAAGGATCTCAAAGTCTGGTAGCAAAGAGGAGTGCCTAGACCTCCAGTGCCGTGTGGCGGTGCAGCTCGGAATCGTGTCTAGGATGTAATGGATGCAGAGAGGGGCGTCTGAGGCAGCCTGGGCCCGGGAGCAGGGCCGGGCCAGGCTTTCTGGGGAAAGCGATGGGCGATTGCTGAGGCCGAGCGACGCTGATGGTCAATAATGTAGGACTCTTCTTAAATCCTTGGTGCAAGAAGCACAAATATTCCTTGGTGATGTGGGGAATGTGAAGGCAGAGAGACGGGGGTGGGGAGGGGAGGAACCAATTGAGATGACTTTCCAGTGAGCCTCAGCCAGGCTGCCTCCAGAGGAGATGATTGTGGCCCCAAATGTGAATCAGTCCAGTGATGACCAGAGAAGGGGCCACATTAAAATCCTCCTCAGCCTTCAAGGCCTCTAACACCCACTGCAAACCCCACCTCCTTCACGTGGCCTCTCCTATGGCCCCTCAGCCCTTCCAACCAGGTGGGATTTCCCCTCCACCAGGGCCTTACTCCCGGCCAACGAGCTGGCGGGACGTGGTGAGGGGCCAGACTGCTTCCGGATGCAAACTCCCACACTCCTCCTTGCCTCCCTCAGGGCCTCACCAACCAGCGGGCCCAGGACATTCTGGCTCGGGACGGGCCCAACGCCCTCACCCCGCCCCCAACAACCCCCGAGTGGGTCAAGTTCTGTCGCCAGCTTTTCGGGGGCTTCTCCATCCTTCTGTGGATCGGGGCCATCCTCTGCTTCCTGGCCTATGGCATCCAGGCTGCCATGGAAGATGAACCATCCAACGACAATGTGAGCTGGAATGCCTGACCCCTGGCCCAGCCCATGACTCTGCCCTCCAACCCCGAATCTCCAGTCTGGCTGGGGGGCAGGGAACAAGACCCTCACGTCACAGGGCCCTTTAGGCTGAAAATGGGTGAGGCTCCTATACATACCTATCCGCACCCCAACACACACAGGCACGCAATCACTCAAGGATGAGAAAGCCCCTCTCTGTTCCTTTACACTTAAGTGGGCTTGTCTGCCATCCCTCAGTCTTCACACCCTCGAGAAGACCTACAGTGGGGCCTTGACTTACGAGTTTAATTCGTTCCGTGATGGAGCTCGTAACTCAAATTACTCGTATGTCAAATCAAAAAGTGAACGAGTGAGACACGTGATGCTGGGCTGATGCTGTGGCGTTCACTATGACGTTCGCTGCGCCAACTAGCGGTGGGGTATCTGAAGCTGGCTCGTAACCCGAATTTTAGCTCGCACCTCAAAGCAAAAAATCGGCCGAGAGACGGCTCGTATCTCAAAAAACTCGTTAGTCGGGACACTCGTAAGTCAAGGCCCCACTGTAGTCCTGGGAACTCCCTAAGACTCTCACCACGCCTTCCAGCCTTAGGAGGTTGGGGGCTGGAAGACTGAGGGGGAAATAAGAGAGAAGGACTTTCCTCGACCATTTTCCCTTCCGGTCACAGACAAGGGAAGCTTGTCCCACGTGGCAGTTGCCGCTTGAGGGTTGCGAGACGGGCACGTCTCTCAAACCCTGTCTCCCTGCAGCTCTATCTGGGCGTGGTGCTGGCAGCCGTGGTCATCGTCACGGGCTGCTTCTCCTACTACCAAGAGGCCAAGAGCTCCAAGATCATGGACTCCTTCAAGAACATGGTTCCGCAGGTAGATGGCCAGGCGGGGCTCTGGGCTGGGGCATACGGTTCCTGGGCGGGTCCAGCTCCTCCCTTCTCAACTTTGCGCTCTGAGATGGAGGCTTGGACAAAAAGTCCCTCTAGGTATCTACACCAGGACCTAGTTTTGTTGCTAAGGGCTTCTCCTCCTCCTCAGTGGGGTTGAAGGGGAGGTGGAAAAGCAGCAGGAGAGAACAGTAGGGGTAGAGACTTCATGAGATGCCCACGGCCTCCTTACAGCAAGCCCTCGTCGTGCGGGAGGGTGAGAAGATGCAGATCAACGCGGAGGAAGTGGTGGTGGGAGACCTGGTGGAGGTGAAGGGTGGAGACCGCGTGCCCGCTGACCTCCGGATCATCTCTTCTCATGGCTGTAAGGTGAGGAGGCCATGCCAGAGCACCTGGCGGGGTCTAGGAAGAAGGCCGGATAGAGCTGAGAGGGGCCCAGTTAGAGGTTTGAAGATTAGAAGCGCCAGATCCAAATGCCAACACCTACCCCGTACCCCCCAGCTGCACCTGATAGCGCTGAGGCGCTGTCTCCTTGTATCTGTGTGTGATGACTGCTCTGTGCCCTAGGTGTGTCTTTGAAACCCACTTTACAGCCACCTTGTATGGAGTCCCAGTTATCGTCAGATGTTTTATGTACATTCGCAGATGCCATGTAATTCAGCTCTGTGAGGACGGTCTAATCATGCAGGGCTGTTGCATGTGGCCACACGAGGCTGTGCCATTTTCATAGACTACAGTGTTGATGGCACCCCCTGGAGTTGTGCAGTGCATAGATTCTGATGACATTCCCCATTTTACAGATGAGTGGAGGGTTAAGCAACTAGCCCAAGGTCACATTAAAATTTTGCAAGAGCTAGGATTCCAAACCAGCGCAGGGACAATAGCCGAGCAATGCTATAAATATGTGATGAGGACAAGTGTAATTTTGTCCCTCGTGTCATGGAGATTGAGCGCAGTTGGAGTTGGAAGACAGCTGTGTGTGCACAAGTGCGCCTGCCAGGCTGATGACTACACCCTCCCTGCTTCCTCCCCAGGTGGACAACTCATCCCTAACTGGGGGAGTCAGAGCCCCAGACCCGCTCCCCTGAGTTTACCCATGAGAACCCCCTGGAGACCCGCAATATCTGTTTCTTCTCTACCAACTGTGTGGAAGGTGAGAGGCCAGCCTGGTGGGGGCCCCTCGTCCCAGCACCCACGGAGGGAGGCGTCTGAATCCTGAACCCCCAGCAAGATTAGGGGCTGTGGCTGTACTTACTCATCAAAAACCCTGCTATAGAGGAGGGAACTGAGGACTTGGGGCTGGGGATCCCTGAATATTACAGAAATAATCCCTTCCAGAGAGCAGGGTATTGGCTGGGATGGCACAACTCCATGGAAAAGTTACCTCCCACAGAAAGATCTCTGTTCTGTCCACCTTAACAATGAATGGATTCCAAAGCCTTTAGGTCTTGGCCAAGTTCCCCCACCCCTACCACACACACTCACATTTACACACTCTGACACTCACACATCATGCACACATATGACACACATCACCCACTCACATGCACACCCGTCCCAAGCCAGCCTTGACTCTTGGGTGTCTTTGGCTTGACTGAAGGCTTCTGTTTCTCCTGCGTTTGGGACTTGTTGCCTCCATCTCTGGCCCTTGCTTTGCCCAGAGCCCCGGGCTGGGGGAGGGGCAGGAAAGCTTCCAGGCTCAGTGGATACTTGGGCCCTCCTTCTGGCTGTAGCCAGGACTGTGCTTCGCCAAGAGAAATTGTCATGCTCAGGCTGCCCAGGTTGCCCCATCCCTGTTCTGGGTTCTAGAGATGACCAAAGGCCAGTGAACCGAGTCAGGCCTGACTCGGAGAGGGTGGAGAGGGCAAGAGCTGGTGGGAGCAAGAGGCCCGACTATGCCAGGGGCCTCAGAAAGTGAGCCCAAGAAGACCTTCCCCACCTCCACACCTTTCTCTTTATATCTGTCATTTCTCTTCAGTGGATATGTGTTTCTGGGCTTCTCCCCTCTTTCAGCAAGTTGGAATTATAATGAAAATCGCCACACATTAAGTTTCCTAACTTTTTAATGTACTGAGATTCTGAAGTTTGCTCTACATTTTTTACAAGTGTTAAAAATGCCTAGTAAAATATTCCCATTGCTTACTCTAAAATTGACCTTGAGAAAGTATAGGAAATGAATGGAACTAACATTTGATGAGTGCCTACTATGTGCTAGGCACTGGTCTAGGTAGTACAGCACAATCTGATTTAATTGTTAAAATAACCCCTAGGTAGGAACTCGAATAAGGATTCAAGCTCAGGTTTGGCTGACTCCAACATGCATGCTCCTCCCACTGCCCCATCCCTCCTCCCTTGTAGGCCCTTTTATTGTCTACTTAAGGGTCAGTAATTGCCTAGCTTCTTTTATGGGATTCATGCCTAATGTTGAGAAAGAAAATCTTAAGACTACATGGAAAACCTATAATAATAAAAGCGTAATATGCTAATTAGACCGGACGTCCTTCCGGACAAAGACAAAGCCTGGGCTGCGAGGGCCGAGCCCCTTGCACGAATTTTGTGCATCGGGCTTCTAGTCCATAATAAGTGCCTGACTTTGTGTTTATAATATGTGAACACATAGTTTGTGGGTAATATGTAGGAGATTGATTTTACTAAAGTACTGCAGGCAATATTTTTGTTTCACTTGTTGAATCTCCTCAGTTTGAACTTTGAGTTTATTTGCAAGCTTTTTCCACAGGCCCAAGTGTAAGAGAAAATAACTTGCTGTTGCACTGAGCTGGGGGTTGGCGATGTGGGCAAGAAGAGAGAGCCCGGGAGGTACAATCTACTGAAACTCCGGGAGCAGGGTCTCCGGTGCATTTACTCTGGGATGGATTTCCTTCCTCAGGAAGTGGGACAGGACACAGATCCTGGGACCCAAGGCACCGAGCCTGGAGTCTCTTCCTGTGTTGCAGGCACTGCCAGGGGCATCGTGATCGCCACAGGTGACCGGACGGTGATGGGCCGCATAGCCACTCTGGCCTCGGGCCTGGAGGTGGGGCGGACCCCGATAGCCATGGAGATTGAACACTTCATCCAGCTGATCACAGGGGTGGCTGTGTTTCTGGGCATCTCCTTCTTCGTGCTGTCCCTCATCCTGGGCTACAGCTGGCTGGAGGCAGTCATCTTCCTCATCGGCATCATCGTGGCCAACGTGCCCGAGGGGCTGCTGGCCACCGTCACGGTGAGTGGTCAGGCGGAGGTGCCACCAGGGGTGGGTCTTGTTACCCTTTCCTCAACAGTGATAGAGGCTCCTTGCTCCTCAGCAATGTTTTCACTGCCAGCCCTTAAAGTTACATATCAGATTCTCATTTAATACATGGCTTAGAGCGTGAGTCTGAAAAAGGTCATTTAGTACACGGCTCAGAGGTTGAGTCTGAAAAATCTCCGGTGGGGCTATACTTTGGCACAGCTTGTCATAGTCGCCTCTTCTCACCACCCATGTGCTACTCCTGTCACCCAGAGCTCGTCCTGGCCAACACTCTTCTGCAAATGCTCTCTCAAAGGTCACCAGTGACCACTGAGCAAACCCAGAGACCTTTCCTCAGCTCCTATGCTCAACTCTGCCGCTGAAAGGAACCCTTCTGTCCACCTGCCGGGAACCCTCTCCTTCACCGATGACTGTGACATGTCACTATCCTGGTTCTCCTCTCCTCTGTCCCCAGCAGGGTCCTCTCTTTCTCCCCAAAACTGAGTCTCAGGCCTCAGCTCTCTGCTCTTCTCCTCAACACGCTTAAGTGAGCCCAGTTTTCACTGCCCATTCTGTGTGGGCGACTCTCATATCCCTTCACCCAGCTCTACTCTGGCCCTCTCTGGAGCTCTAGACAAATGTCTTCAACTCCGTACTGGACATTTCACCTAAATATACACCCATGATCTCCATTCAACTGCTCACACCTAGGTCCCACTCGCGCTTGTGGAGTAGGAGCAAGGGAGGAGGGATAGAGCCCGGGCTCTGGGGGAAGGTCCTAGACATCTCCGGCTCAGGCTCGGCCCTTTTGTATCCTCCTCTCTTTCTGCCAGGTGTGTCTGACCCTGACAGCCAAGCGCATGGCAAGGAAGAACTGCCTGGTGAAGAACCTGGAGGCGGTGGAGACGCTGGGCTCCACCTCCACCATCTGCTCTGACAAGACGGGCACCCTCACCCAGAACCGTATGACCGTCGCCCATATGTGGTTTGACAACCAGATCCATGAGGCTGACACCACCGAAGACCAGTCTGGTGATTGGGCAGCCCAGAGGGGTGAAGGGGTCTGGCGGGTGTCCAGGACACGGGGTGGTAGAGTGGGTGGAGAGAGAGAAGAGCTCTAAAGGGGAACCAAGCTCCTGGTTCTCCCTCATTTTCTCCCAGGGGCCACATTTGACAAGCGATCCGCGACGTGGACGGCCCTGTCTCGGATTGCTGGCCTCTGCAACCGAGCCGTCTTCAAGGGTGGGCAGGAGAACATCTCTGTGTCTAAGGTAGGGGGTCAGGGCCGTCTCCGTGGCCTGTGCCCTTTGCTGATGCCCAGCTTCCCCTCATACCCTGCGGTGGCCTCCAAGGTTTCATGGCCTCTCCTCTGGGTCCTCCATCCTTCTCCGGCCCCACTGTAACACTGAATTCTCCTGGCAGCGGGACACAGCTGGCGACGCCTCTGAGTCAGCTCTGCTCAAGTGCATTGAGCTGTCCTGCGGCTCTGTGAGGAAGATGAGGGACAGGAACCCCAAGGTGGCGGAGATTCCTTTCAACTCCACCAACAAGTACCAGGTCTGGTCAGGGAACTGGGACAGGGGAATGGGAGGGACAGAAATGAGGGGGTGCACAAAGCCCAGGGGGAGTCATCAACATGAGAAGTGGAGGCATCTGGGCATCATGTCCTCTCACCCCTGTCTTATTCCCCAGGGCAACTTGGGTGACTACATGTCTGGTTGCCATTACCCCTTAGCTCCCAACCTTCATTCCTTCATCCCTCCAACCCTCTTGACTCTTCCTCCAAGAGCTCTCCAACCTCTGGCCCCGGTCTCTCAACCCTTTCATCACACTCATTTGAAACATACTTCTGAAATTTCCTTAGCATATCCCTCCACCTGCAAGCATTTGGGAAATGCCAATAACACGTCTCAGCTACGTCCTGTGTAGGCCATAGAGGTAAAGTCCCACCAAGGCCAGTTTAGTGGTGGGAATGCTGACAACAAAGCCATCTAGCCCATGCACAAGGCCTGTCTTAACTGATCTGAATAAACATTTGCTGAGTCAATGAATGTCCTAGGAAAGTGACTCTCAGGTTACAGGGTTGGGACTTTTGTTTCAAACATCTCTCCACACACAGAAACTGTCCCTATGCCGACAAGGGTTGATGAGTCAGAGGTAATTTTATTAAGGGGGGGGGGGGGTTTCTTACCAGCCTCTGCTCTGTCCCAGACCCGTGCTGGGTGTTGGGGCTAATAAGACAGTTATGGCCCCCTCTGTCACTGCCCATCCTCTCTCCAGCTGTCCATCCACGAGCGAGAAGACAGCCCCCAGAGCCACGTGCTGGTGATGAAGGGGGCCCCCGAGCGCATCCTGGACCGGTGCTCCTCCATCCTGGTGCAGGGCAAGGAGATCCCGCTGGACAAGGAGATGCAAGATGCCTTTCAGAACGCCTACATGGAGCTGGGAGGACTGGGGGAGCGAGTGCTAGGTGAGGGCCCAGAAGCAGGGAGCAGGGCTGAGAGAGGGATTCCCAAGCCTCACTGGCTTCCCTAGGATGAAGAGCTTTAGGGGTGTTCAGGCAGCCACCTTGCTGCTCTCAATCCTCCCCTCTGCCGCCCCCCTCCTCCTTCAGGGTTCTGTC
Source organism: Myotis lucifugus (assembly GCF_000147115.1). Classification (NCBI taxonomy): domain Eukaryota; kingdom Metazoa; phylum Chordata; class Mammalia; order Chiroptera; family Vespertilionidae; genus Myotis; species Myotis lucifugus. Next base: position 1,341 of record NW_005876286.1, on the reverse strand, counting down.
AACTGAATCTGCCCTCTGGGAAGTTTCCTCGTGGCTTCAAATTCGACACAGAGGAACTGAACTTCCCCACCGAGAAGCTCTGCTTCGTGGGGCTCATGTCCATGATCGACCCTCCGCGGGCGGCTGTGCCTGACGCTGTGGGCAAGTGTCGGAGCGCAGGCATCAAGGTACTGGCCTCACTTCTTCCCCTTCAGCCTCCCCTTCCACCCTCGGAAGGTCAAGAGAATGCAGGGGCTGTTGGCCTGGGGGCACCCAAGCCCCTGGTGATCGTTTTCTCGCTGACTGGGAGGGGCAGCCGTCATCTGAAGGAAAGGCCGGCCACTGCCGTGGAGAGCTCACCCTTCTTGTCCCTTGTGCTCAGAGTGCCCAGTCTCCCACATCGAACCTCTCGCTCCCTGGCACGGCTCATTCTGTTCTGATGGCAAGCTGATATGGCACCCCTATCTTGGGGATATGGTGTCCTGCCCCTCCCAACCACTGCCCACTGCCCCTAGCCATTTGGGACGGGGTTAGCAGGCTCCAGTCTGCATCCACTCACTCCTCCCCCCCCCCCCCCACAGAACCCTGCAGACTGGCCCCAGCACTCATTCCCCTTAGCACCCCTCTCCCATGTTTCCTTGTCCAGCTGCCATTGCTTCTCAGTGGCCACTTCCTCCTTGGTGCTACAGTTGTTCTTCATTTAACAAATACAGTGGGGCCTTGACTTATGAGTGTCCCGACTAACGAGTTTTTTGAGATACCAGCTTTCTCTCCACCGATTTTTTGCATTGAGTTGACAGAGTAATTTGAGTTAACGAGCTCCTTAACGAGCTCCTTAACGAGTTCGGTCTCGGAATGAATTAAACTCGTAAGTCAAGGCCCCATTGTATTTGTCATTTTCCAACTATGTACCAGGCACTGTTCAAGGTGCGGAGATCAACAAACAAACCAACATAAATCCCTTCCATCTTGGAGCTTACTTTCCTGTTTCAAAGATATATCACTTAAAACAAAACAAAACACTTTAGCCCCGGCTGGTGTGTTCAGTGGTTGGAGTGTCGGCCCACGTAATGAAGGGTCTACAAGTTTAATTCCCGGTCAAGGGCACGTAACTGGCCTGCAGGTTCGCTCCCTGCCCCCAGTCAGGGCGCATGTGGGAGGCAACCAGTCAATGTGTCTCTCCCATATCAACGTTTCTCTCTCTCTCTCCTCTCTGCTTACCTCCCTCCCTCCTTTCTACTCTCTGAAAAGCAAAGGAGAAAATACCCTCTGGTGAGGATTAACAAAAAACAAACAAACAAACAAAAAGATAGATACAGCACTTTAACACCCCCCTTAACCTAGTGACTCACCAGGTAGGGT
>NW_005876285.1:7977-11118 GCF_000147115.1 Myotis lucifugus | reverse complement strand
AGATTGTATTAGGGTTTATTTAAAGATCAATATGATAATGTACATAAGAAATCTTTGCCAAGCCTTGACACACTAGGCTAAATACTTATCTTTTAGAAGCATACAAAAAGTAGGAATTTGACTTATAAGTTCTACACACAGAAAGCTGACATGCATCTGACTTGTGTAAGTATTAGATATGACTTCTGGACCTTGCGTTGTACTGAGTTGTTCCTCTGGGTTACAGCTCACCATGGCCTCTGGAAACATCATGATGGACCCCATCTGTCTGGTGGAAAATCAGAATAATCAGCTGACAGTAAACCCAACAGCACTGGAGATTCTAGACAAGATCTCTCAGCCTGTGGTGGTGGTGGCCATCGCAGGTCTGTATCGGACAGGAAAATCCTACATGATGAACTGCCTGGCAGGACAGAACCATGGTGAGTGTTGTTCTGGGGTGGGGCCTTAGCTTGGAGACAGGGATAACACAGGCTGATCACACCTCCTTCAGGGTCATCTTAAAAAGGAACACAACTGCTTCCACTGAAGAAAAGTTCTGTCATGATGGAATAAATATCTTAAACTCCATTAGTTCAGAAAACCTCACTCTTTGAGCCAGTATTAAGGGGTTCCCCAAATTAATCCAAAGATCCACCCATTATTCCTGATCCCATCCACTCCTTCTGCTGAGGAGCTCAGCTCCTACAATTATTTCCTTCCTTTCTCTCCCATCACTTTTGTCCTAAACTTTAGGGCCTTTTCAACTAGGACACAAATAATGTTGAACATGTCCTGTTTTCAAAAAGGGATGGGATATATATATTGCATATATCCCATATCTCCATGGGACTACCATCCAATTTTCCCTGCAGTTCTGAGTAAAACTTTGCTAAATTATACCCTCTTTTCTATATCTAGTCTTTTCCAATATGTGAACTATACCACAGAAGAGTGCACAACACATACACTTATACAAAGTTAATAAACATAAAGTGATGCTCTGTGTAATCACTGTTCATATCATGAAATAAAACATTACCGGCACTCAAAAACCCTAGAAGTACAATCTGACACTCACCAGAGCTCAGCAATGTTTATATTTTCATACTGCATGCTTTCACTCTTACTTGGTAAAAGTGACTTTACAAGCTGTGTATGCATTTGTAAGAATAGCTTAAATATATATAAAGGGAAGTCCATTCAGGTATTCTTTGGAGTCTTGCTTCTTTTGCTCAATAAAAAGTTTGTTTTACCTAGTTTGTCATATATTTCTGTATTTATTTATTTTCACTGTTTTATAGTATGCTATTGTGAGGAAATACTATAATATATTTATCTGTTTGTTGTTGATGAACATTGGTATTGTTTCTAATTTTTTACTTTTATGAATGATGCTGATGTAAATATTCTTGTTTGTATATCCTGGTGCACATGTACACAAACTACCTTATGTGTAGATCCAGAAATAAAATTGCTGGGTCATGGAGTATATATGTTGTCAGCCTTTCTAGATACTCTCAAACAGCTTTTCAAGCTTTATATGCAATGTATATGTTTATTAGCAGTAATTGAGAATTCTCCACATCCTCATAAAACTTTGGTAAAAGACTTTTAAAATTTGATGATATGATGTCTGTATAGGTGCATATATTTGCTTCATTAAAAATAAGTTTGAGCATCTTTTCACATATTAATTTTCTCTTTGCATTTCCTATTTCCTGCGGTCATTTTTCCTTTCTATTGGATTGCCTTTTTTGTTGTTGTTCTTACTGATTTTTAGAGCAATCTGCCTATGTCCTGTAACTCATTTCTCTCTATGAAGACCACATTTTTTTTTAAAATGTGTTCCTCTGTGTCTCACCAGCTCAGCATTATTAGGGGTTAAACTTCAATACCGTGAACTGCAATGGTTAATAGCAATATCTCTCATTGTCTTCTCACTGAGTCTCTTTCTTTCTGTCTCACGCCTTGTCTCCCTTTCCTTCCACTCTCCCTTTCTCCTTTGTGCATCACAATCTTTCCCATTTGCTTCCACCAAAACATTTTGTCTTGGTTTTTGTCATAGAGATATTCTAGACTTATCAGGGGACAGCACTTTTCTTTGCCTGTCTTAAATGAGTTGATAGCCAGGTTTTGAGAATTAAAGGTTTGAGAACCCTAAGGGAAAGGTATCAGTTAAGGAGTTGCAACACCATCCTTTCAATTCTCCTCAAGAAAACATCAGGTAATAACAAGGCGCTGTTTCATTGCTGAGTAGATCCCACCACTCAAACCATTTTAACACAAGTAGGTATAGTCAATAATATTGTAATAACTATGTATAGTGCCAGGTGGGTTCTTTTTTTTAAATATATATCAATATCAATATCAATATAGCCTACCACAAATAATTGACACACAGAAGGATTTTTTGAGGAGAATTTGGTGAACAAAATGTCTTTTATGAAACATTTTGCAAAGTCCAACTCCCTTAAAAGACATTTATTAGCAACAAATTTAAAAGCAGAAGTCTAATTCCTCTTAAATCTTACTCTGTGAACCCTGCTTCCTTCCTTGCCCTTCTCTGAACTTTGTCTCAAACTCAGACTCTGTACTGAAATCTCTCCCTTTCTATGCCGGTGCTCATGTCCCAGCATCAAGAAGGGTTCAAAAATCTGGAAAAGGGGCTGCGCGTAGATGACATAGGAATCCAGAGACTAATAAAGAGTCCAGAGACGAGATATAATTTTGAAAGGCATTGGGGGTCAGAGGACCTTCAGCTAAAGGAACTGAAGACTGCCTCCTTGTCTAGAATCCTTGCTTTTATTAACACAATTTGTCCTAAGGCAAGGTGGAAATAATACACTTCAGAGGGTAAGGTTTTATTTTTTATTTTTATTTTATATATTTTTTATTTTATTTTATTTTATTTTATTGCTTTAAGTATTACAAAGGGTATTACATATGTGTCCTTTTTTTCCCCCCGCCCTTGACAATCTCCTGGCTTCCCCTACCCCCCAGTGACTTATGTCCATTGGTTATGCTTATATGCATGCATACAAGTCCTTCGGTTGATCTCTTACTCTCCTCCCTCCTGCCCCCCAAACTCTCCGGCCTTCTGCTGCAGTTTGACAATCTGTTTGAGGCAGCTCTGCTCTGTATCTATTTATTGGTTCAAAA
>NW_005876285.1:0-7131 GCF_000147115.1 Myotis lucifugus | reverse complement strand
TTTGCTGTGCAGAAGCTGTTTATTTGATGTAGTCCAATTTGTTGATTTTCTCTTTAGTTTCAAGTGCCCTAGGAGCTGTATCAGTGAAGAAATTGCTTCGGCATCTGTCTGAGATTTTGTTGCCTTTGGATTCTTCTAGAATTTTTATGGCTTCCCGTGTTACATTAAAGCTGACGAGCTCAACAGCAGAGGCTAAGGATGTCCAACTGATGGCTCCCAGACTGTGAGAGGGTGCAGGCCAGGCTGAGGAACCCCCTCCCCCCTGAGTGCACTGGGCCTCTAGTTTATTATAAGTTGATAGGTATTTAAGTTTGTAAACTTTAAATAGTACCTTTTCCTCACCCTCCACACTTTGTTTTCAACATAATGTTTTAGATCTTTTTGTTCTGTGTATTCCCTAACTATTTATTGTATTTATATTTGATTTTGCTTTGCCTTTTAACCTTCATACTAGCTTTTTAAGTGTCTGATCCACTGCCTTTACTATATATTTGCCTTTATTTATCATATATATTTCCTTACCTGTATTTTTAAAATTTATGATTGTGCTTTAAGTTTTACTTAAAGAAGACCCATGATGAATTTCGTTGTTTTTTTCTTTTTGGGGAAAGTATCTATCCTTCAATCCTGAAGGTTAAACCTACCACCCTGGAGTATTCTATGTTATAAGTTCTTTCCTTTTAGCAACTTAAATATATACTGTCTCTACCTTCTGGCCTTTAAAATTTCAGTTGAAAAATTGCCTGATAACCTTATAGGGATTCCCTTTTATGTTACTAGTTGTTTTCCTCTTTCTGTTTTCAAGATTCTCTTTTAACTTTTGCCCCTTAAAAAGTAATATTTCTTGGTGTGGATTTCTTTGATTCATCTTGCTTGAACTCTCTGTGCTTCCTGGAACTGGTTGTCTATTTCCTTCCCCAGGTTAGGAAAGTTTTCAGCCATTTAAAAAATGAAAAAAAAAAAACTATTCTTTTCTTTTCTCTTCTTCTGGAATCCCTATAAAGTGAGGTTAATGCACTTGACGTTGTCACAGAATATTATTTAAATATTCTTTTTTCTTTGTGATGTTCTGATTGGGTGATTTCCACTATTCTTTCTTCTGGGTACTAATCATTTCTTCTCTATTGTCTAATCTGCTTTTGATCCCCTCTAGTATATTTTGCATTTCAGTTACTATATTCCCCAGCTCTAAATGGTTCTTTATTATTTTTCTAATTCTTTGCTAAAGTTCTAAATGAGTTCCTCTATTCCTCTTCCAAGTCCAGTGAGCATCCTTATGACTGTTAATTTTAATTCTTTATCGGGCAAAATACTTATCTCCATTTCATTAGGGATTTTTTCCATTTTTCTTTTTTTCTCCTTTTGGAATATATTCCTCTAGCTTCACCCTTTTGATTGACTTCCTGTGTTTGCTTTTATGACTTAGATAAAAAAATAAAAAATAAAAAAAAAAAGAAGTGACCTTGTGTAGGAGTGACTTCTATGTAGATTGTATGAGTTGGATGTTTTGGCAGGTTTCCTGAAGTGGGTCTGTGCAGTGCCTGGGGTCCTCTGGATGTCTGGCTGGCTGATGCTTCAGCAGGCACTGGCTGAGTGATTCAGCATGCAGGGCTTCAGGGGTGCCTGAGGCTACAGCAGATGCTGGCTGAGGCAGTTTGAGACATGGGTCTCTGGAATACTTTAGAGAGCTGGCTGGTAGGGCCTATAGTGGGCACTGGCTAAGGTCATTCTGAGAAGGGGGCTGTTGGTACTCTGGGAAACCAACTGTCTGATGCTGCAGTGGGCATTTGCTGAGGTGACCCTGGCTGCATGACTCTGGGTGTGCCTTGAGCGGGGGGTGGGGTGGGTGCCTAGTCAGGGCTGCAGCAGTGCTGGCTGTGATAGCCCTGGGGCATGCTGTGTAGGCTTTGCCTGCTTGCTAGAGCTCTTGTTTTGAGCTCTGCCCCACTATCTATAAGGAGGGTAATGAAGGGTAACATAAACAATGGTGCTGGCTAGCAACTCTGATCCCAGAGAATTCCCACAGATCCTGGAGAGTTCCTGCAGTTCCCACACATTTGACAGGCATCTAGTCATTAGTAGATTTTTTTAAATGTACAGTCTAAGTGCTTTTAAAATCACCTTGTGTTTTTTTCTGTGCCCCAGAGGAGGCATGTCTGCCTATGTGAGCCCCGCAATGATATCCCTCCTTACTGCAGGTCTTCCTGTCTGGATAGGGTTCACGTGGGTACCACCTTCTCTTTATGATCCCTCTCATTTTGCTGCGCAAAAGTTATTCAATCAGCCCTCATTTCTTCAGGAGGAATTGTTCTATATGTAGGTGTATAATTGTGTGTCCATGTGAGGAGGTGAGGTTAGACTTTTTCTATGCCACCACCTTGAAGCCCTCTCTCGTTCCCTTTGTTGCTCTGATTGGGTGAGTTCCTCTTTCCTGTCATCAAATTCACTTACTTTTCTTCTGTTTCATCTAGTTTGCTGTTGAACCCTTCTAATACATTTTTCAGTTTAGATATTATATTCTTCAGCTCTATAACTTCTGCTTGGCACTTTTTAATATCTTATATCTCTTTCTTGAAGTTCTCACAGTGTTTTATCTATTCTTCTTTTGTTTGGTGGGCATCTTTATGACCATTACTTTCAACTTTTTATTGGGTAAAATACTTATCTCCATTTTATTAAAGTTTTTTTCTGAGGTTTTATTTTGATATCACATTTGGAACATATTCCTGTGTTTCCACATCTTGATTGATTCTTTCTATTGGTGTCTATGCTTTTGATGAAACCACCACCTCTCCTGTTCTTAAAGTAGTGGCCTGGTGTAGATGAACCTTATTGTTCATCCTGCCTTGCTCTGGCTTGTTTCTCAATCCTTTGTTTTTTTAAATATTTTTTTTTATTTTATTGCTTAAAGTATTACAAAGTGTATTACATATGTCTCCTCCCCCCCCTTGCCATTCCCTCGGCCTCCCCTACCCCCCAGTGGCTTGTGTCCATTGGTTATTGAAGGGGCGGGGGCTGGGCCCTCCGTCTTCCCCCAGGGTGGGGGCTGCGTCCTCCATCTTGCCTTGGCCACGTGTTTGGCAAGGAGGAGCTTCTTCCCGGATGTTAAGACTCAGCTAGCCACACCCAGGAACAAGACATCGACTTGCACCTGGCCAATCGGCAGAACACAGTCCTTTTTCCTCCCCTTACTCCAACCCCCCCTATATAACCGGTCTCTAGGCGGGGTTCTCTTCTCTTCGCCACTTGGCTTGTCGTTGTGTCGGTGAGTCTGGTGGACGGGGAGCCGAGCTAGCTTGAAATACAGATTCTTATGCTTTTGCATCGAATTGGCTCCCTGATATGGTTTCTTGGGAATCTTGAAATCTGGGCATAACATTTGGGGGCTCGTCCGGGATTCCTTAGACCATGTAGGGACTCCCCCAATTCGTAGAATCTGCGTGGCCGCGGTAAGTGTCTGTGTGTTGTGTATTCTGTTCTGTGTGCTTTATCTGTTCTGTGTGAGCTCACTTCTGAAATCTGTATTCGCCCACATTGATCGTGGACGCACATGGGGATCAAAGGGCGGGAGGAGTCGGGGCGACGCCTCGATCCTCCATCTGTAGGGGTGTAATTTTGCTTCCGAAAAGTCGGGAGGGCTGTAGAAACCCCAATCTTAGACGGGCGGGTCACACCCGCTGGTTGGTCTGCAGCCACTGGGTGGCGAGCAGCCATTGTTTTCGATCTACAGGTGGTTCGCTCCCGCTTTCAGTTTTCTCTTCCACGGAGTTGGAAGGCTGTATTTTCGGGCCCATTTAGTTTTCTGTGTTTGTATGTTTCTTTCTGTGAACTTACTGGACGGACGTTATGGAATGGACTCAGACTGCTCCTTTGGGTATTGTGATTGATCAGTTCAAGGAGATTGCGGGAGGCTTTAGAGCTCCCTCAGGAGTTGGGAAGTTGTTAAACTCTGAATGAATGTCTGGTGAAAGCATGTGAGTGTAGAGGCAGGGGAGGGTCCCCGCTCGCCGCTCCCTCCTTGCTCGCCGCCTGGCCTGCCCGAGGGCCTCCCGGGCAGGGAAGGTGAGCAGGGGTGTGCAGGAGCGCGGCGCGTGGCGAGCGCAGCCCTCGCCCCGGGGCCTGGCCGCGCCGTGGGCCCAGGCAGCTTGGGCTCCGCGGTGGCTGCGGCGGCGGCGGCGGCTACTCTGGACGGGAGCAGGGCTCTTCCCGTGGAGATCACCCCAGCTAGATGATAGAAGTTCAATGTATCCTTCAATGTAAAAGTATTGATTTGAAAGTCCTTCTTGTAATTGAAAAGTTTTAAAATGCATCCGGGATTTCTGTGCACATATAAAGGGAAAAGGCCAGTTTAAAAACGAGTGCGCATAGTTTTGAGCTGAACTTGACCTTTTGCTGTGTACAGAATAAAAACCCGAGACTGTTTTGGCCTTAAAAATGGCAGATGAACCTGACAAAGAAATGTTTGAATTGAATTGGGAAAAATTGTGTTATTGTGGTAACTAAATGCCTTTGCTTATTGGTACAGCCACCATTTTGGGCTGCAAGCCTTGGCAGCCGCCATGTTGGCCGCATGGTTTGCCGCTCCCCTGGGGGCCGCCATCTTGAAACAGCAAAGGCCCCGCCCTCTGATTTAGTCAGGGGTGGAGCTTTAAGGCAAAGTTTTATGGGGCTGCAAGTGTGCTTGTTTTGCGGATTTATTTTTAAGCTAATCTCTTAAATCTAGAAAACCCTGCTTTCCTTAAACTAAGGACAATTAAAGGTTATGTCAAAGTCTTTAAAAGGGACTGATAGTAATAATCCAATTTCCAAAGTCAGATAGAAACTGTGGTTTCATACTGATCTTCAAGGGCATATTTTTCCTTTGCCTGGGAGGGACAGTGCAGCTGTCCCAGGGTCAGGAGGGCTCCAGCTAACTTGCAACTCAGTGTTTGGAAGACCCAGGATATGCCTAAGTTTGACCTAGGTTACCCAAGGACTCTAGATAATGTGTTTACCCACAGCTGTGGTTTGGATTGCATGCTGTCTCTGCTTCTGTAAATTGATCTGTCCTTAATGCTTAAATATGTATCCTTGTTATTGAATTTGAATATATTATTAATCTGAGGAATGTTAATTATTTACATGTCACCTAAAAATTAAGGCTAAAAGTTCTAACTAACTAAAAAGCATGGCTTTGGTGTGATGGGAGAAAAAAATGTTAAATGAATAGTAGACCAGTAAGCTGGAACTGGTCACTGGTGGTGGATTGTGAGAAGCGCTGGACACTGCCTAACTTCTCCTTCCTTGGTACCCCTGAAACATCGGAGGGTACTTCTGGCCTTGATTTTCTTAGTTTTTGGTTTGGGATTTGTTTATTTGTTTGTGATGAAAACCGTTTCTATCTGAATGAGACATAGATCAAGAATCCTGTCCTGGGATGTGGGAAAGGCCCCCACATCTGTTCCTGTCAGGCCCCCATCAGGGGACTTGGGGGTGGTGTTCCTGTTATCTGCTCAAGAGCCCAAGACTGTAAAGATACTTGTTCACTAAAAAGGTATAAATATGTTTGTAAACACCTCTGTCTGTTTGTTTGCTGGGAACTTTGATTTGCTATGTGATATTCTGTGCTGGGTTGGGATTTTGGAATTCTAGGATAAATTTAAAAGATATTTCTGATTGAAACATTTAAGGATGGGGCTCACAGTTCCTCAAGGCAAAGATTTAATGGGCCCTTCCCCCTGCCTGTGCTGAATTAGATAATACAGGCCAGTACTAAGACAATGGGCCTTGGAATCTGTAAAAATAGGCGGGAATGAAGATGGTCTAATGTACTGAAAGGATTTGGTACCTGTCTGCTGCTAGCAAAGGAGGGGCTGATACCCCCTCCTAGCGAACTCCCTTGAAACAAACCATGGAACCTGGTGGGGGCCATGGAGTGAGACCCTCTCGAGGTCTGAGAGTCACTGGAGCAGCCGGCCACCATGGAGCCCTGGGGAGAACCAGAGCTCCTGGTGTGGCACCCAGAGGCAGTAGCCTCGGCTCCCCCACTGCCTGTGGGCCTGAAGGTGAAGTTGGGGACCCTGGTGCTCCTGCTGGTGCTCACGCTCATCTGCAGTCTGGTGCCCATCTGTGTGCTACACCGACCGGGAGCCAGCCCCGAAGCCTCAGCCTTCCGCCAGAAAGTCCTGAGCCTGGTAAGCTGCTTTGCCGGGGGTGTGTTTCTGGCCACCTGTCTCCTGGACCTGCTGCCTGACTACCTGTCTGCCATAGACGAGGCCCTGGCAGCCCTGCACGTGCGACCTGGGTCCATCACACCCACGTCCGGTCAGTGGACCCATCCATGGTCCAAAAAGACTTCATCACCAAATGGAGCGTCGATCAAGATCAACGCAACCCGCTCAAGCTCAAGCTACGGCGTGCTCCACCTGCCTGATGCTGGTAACATGACTCGTGATCACTCCTGTCGCCAGGAGCCCCCACAGTAGACTTAGATGATGCCTGCATCTTCATGGACATGGCTCCAAAGAGACAGGGACAATTTATAGAAAAATCAGGAATAGACTTTAGTATCACATGTTTAGTAGCGGAAGATTTGGCTGCCTGAATGCCGGAAGCCGGTCCATCCTTGCTGCTTGACACAGTCGCTGCAGGAAAGAAACATCTGCACAGCATATGTTTCAAGGGACCTGGCATATATAGCATATTGTTCTTAATATGTTTGCTCTCCTTAGCGCCATGTGTTTTAACCAAGGTCACCTCTCCGAGAAAGGTTGTTTCCCCAGGTGGGGATTTTTCCCTGAGGTTAGGGAGGGGATACAACCCCTTAACTAAGTGCCAGGCGGGTAGTTAATCACTTTAACTACAAACAATCACGCTTAAGCTACATAATCTTTACTCCCCGGAATGGAGATAAGAAACGCCCTAACCTTTGCAATAGAAATTGACAGGATTAAAATCGGCTGGTATAAATACGGATGTAACAAGACAATAAACATCAGAACCTCATCAGTTCCTAACCAGAACTCCGACCAGAACTTTGGCTGGAGATCCTGGCTAGAGGTCCTGACTAGGCTGCTGATCAACTGAAGGCTGTCTCCGTGTCATTCCTTCTTCGCCGACTCCGTCCACACCTTTGGGGACTCCTGGACCTGC
>NW_005876284.1:0-10273 GCF_000147115.1 Myotis lucifugus | reverse complement strand
GGGCATCCCCTGAGGGGTCCCAGATTGGAGAGGGTGCAGGCTGGGCTGAGGGAAAAACACCACCCCCCACCTCACCCCGTGCATGAATTCCATGCATGGGGCCTCTAGTTCATAATAAAGTATGTTCTTAAAGAACTGCATTATAGCCAGGGGATTTGTATGTTCTTTTTTATTTAAATTTAAATTCTTTATTGTTTAAAGTATTACATAAGTCTTCTTTTCCCCTCATTGACCACTCCTGGGCCACCCCCACCACGACCCCTCAGGAGTGACATAAAATTTTTTTTAATTTTTTAATTTTTCAATTACAGCTAACATCCAATATTATATTAGTTTTAGGTGTACAATATAGTGATTAGAAAGTGATCACCTGCTAAGTCTAGCAGACATATGGCATCATTCATAGTTATTACAATGTTATCCCCTATAGGCAGTGACTTCCTGATTATGCTGCTGCTGCTGCTGCTGCTGCTGCTGATGATGGCTGTGATGTTAGTGGTGCTGACAGCGGAATGGGTAGAACATTTGACAGTTGCTGGTGCTCTTTGGGGCCAGGATGCTCTGAGAGACCAATGAAAATACAATGAATCTGCAAATGCTGTTGGAACAGTGGTTAATTAAAAAGAAAAGAAAAGTGAAAACAGATACCTGCAGCAGGTCAAGGAGATCTACCAATCCGGCCCTGAGACACAGCCTCTCCATCATTAGGGGAGGTGGTGTGGACACGATGATATTTTACACCCTTGTGTTCCTCCCACCTTATGTTCTGTAGATTTTGGTTCAATAAGGTGGACTGGTACACTGAGCCTTTCTGGTGTGGATTAGTGGGCTCATCTGGGCTCTGGGCACCTGGCTTCCCTTTCCCATGAGCCTGTCCTCAGGAACTCAGGGAGCAAATCTTCCATTGCTCCTCCTGCTCATTCACTGGGCTCCCACTCTCCTGTCCAGTCAAGTCCCTGAGATCTCGGTGCCCCGTAAGCTCCCCTGGGACACTCAGGGGAAGCTTCTTCACAGGTGGCCTGGGCTGAACACAGGCAGCTTCCTCGCCCAGCAGCTGGGACCCAGGATCCACTGTAGGACAGAGGCTGATTAAGATCAGAAGGGCCTGTTTGCAGGTGTGAGACAGGGTCATTGATAAACAGAGAGACAGAGAGAGACAGCGAGACAGCAAACATTTCTCCCCAGCTACCCTCACATTTTCCTTCCTGCAAGGGCTTCCACACGGTCTTCCTGTGTTTGCCCTTGTGGCACTGCCCCTGCCCTTGTCCACACTGAGCCAGGAAAGCCCTTAGGAATACAGATCTTATCACGCACCTACTTCCAGCTCTTCAAGGGCTTCCCATTACTCTGCACAAAAGCCCGAGGCCTCCACCAGTCAGAAGTGACCTGTTGGAGCCTGGGGTCCCCGAGGGCAGAGCTGAGACAAGGCTCCCTGAGGGTTGATTTGGGAAGTGATACCGCACAGCTGGACTGAGGGACACTGCCCCCCGGAGAGCACTCATGGGCTTTGCCTTCCGTGGGCCACAGCAAGGACCAGACTCTCACTGACAAGGAAACACCGGCCCGCCGTGATAGGAGCAAGGTGAGTCAACCAAGGTAAACAGAACAAAGGAGAAGGTTCCTTTCCGGGCCTCTCAGGTCAGCATGACAGTGACCTCCCTGACCTTAGTGAAGCAAGCTGGAAACACACAGAGGCTTCCTCACTAGAGACCATGTGTCAGATAGGCCCTCTGAAGAGCACAAGGACGTGTGAGCAGCCTGTCAGGCGAGGTACCAGTTCTCACGAGGCACATGAAGAATGTGCTTGCTCTTTGGAAATGCTTTGACCAGTGGGTATTGATTCTTTGGGATCCTCCATCACTTGCTGCCAGTCCAACATTAAGGAGAGAACTTTTATATCAGGGTCTTGGCTTAATGTGAGGAGTCAAGGAAGGCTTCCCTGAAGAGGGGGCACCATGGTTTGAAGAGGATGGTGCGGGAAGTGGGGGTGAGAGTATTTGGGGCAGAGGACCTGAGCCTGCAGGGCTCTGGCTGGGAGAGAGGGCCACTCTGAAAGGACACTGATGGAACTGCAGTGTGGCCACTCGGCTTCCCTGCCAGGAGTCCTGTGAGAAAGGGGCTGTGGTCGGAAAGCTGGGCATTGGAGCACTGGACGCTGCCAGGAGCCTCAACAGGGATGGGAGGTGGCGTGGTCGGCACAGATACCACTGGTGCTGGAGCTATGTGTCTGCAGCCCGCGGACCTGGAGGACAATGCCACAGAGCTGCTGCTTTTGAGGTCAGCAGTAACAGGAAACCCACAAGCCTCAGGTGGGGAGGTGACGTCTATCGATGGCTGCACCAGGAAAGGGTCTGGGTGAGAGCACAGCTCATACTTCCTGGGGCTCCTGAAACTGTGAGAAGAGTCCAGTAGGTCCCGGAAACCAGCAGAGCAGGAGGGGTGGAGCCAGAGAAATACTTTAGTCCATCAGCTGGAGGCCAGGGCGGCAGGTCACATTCACAGTAACCATCCATATTGAGAGCAGGGACTCTCACCTCCAGGCAGCGCTGGCTGTTGGCCTCCAGAGCACAATGGCCAGGATGAGTTTGGGTTGAGTCCAGATGAGCAGGGGCAGAAGGCTCCTCCAGCCTCAGCCCTGCCCTGTGACTCAGATCTCACGCCATGCAGGCCCCTCTGTGTCCTCCTGGTCCCCTCTGCCTCCTGCCCCTCCTGTTGTCTACCCCATCCCTCTGGGCTGGGCAGTGGTTCTCAAAATCATTGTGGTAGTCACTATGTCTATTGGTCATATTTTTCTTGTTCCCCCCCTCAACCTCCCCCTCCCCCAGCTCCTAGACACATAATAGGATTATATTCCTGTCCTCCTTCTGGTTGGGTGGGATGTGTAACCAGAGCTCTGACCACTGACTTCTTTTGTTGTTGTTTATTTGTTTTTTAATATATATTTATTAATTTCAGAGATGAAGAGACAGGGAGTGAGAAACATGAACATCAATGATGAGAGAGAATAATTGGTGGGCTGCCTACTGGGGATCGAACTAGCATCCTCGGCATGTGCCCTGACCAGGAATTGAACCATTACATCCTAGTTCATAGGTCAATGCTCAAACACTGAGCCATGCCTGCCACTGACCCTTGACTTCTGAGTGGAAATAATATGTGTCAATTCTAAGTCACAGCATCTAATGCTGATAGAGGACCCCATTTCTCTGCCGGCCATGTTCCAGAGACTGGCTGCTCCAATGTGCTTGAACTAGGAGGGAGGACTACAGGAGCAGACTGCATTGTGATCAGGAGGTAACCTTTGTGGCTCATGTGGAGAGTGTTTGTTACTGCAGCTAAACCTAGACTATCCTGGCTGATACAGTCAAAACCCCTGGAAACATGGTACTATTTGTAGAGCACTGTGAAAGCTGTATATCTTTATCTTCTCCTATAAGCTAGAATAATTGTTAACAATAATGAATACCACTTATTGAGTGCTTAATATGCACCAGGCACTATACGAGGTCCTTTGGCAAATGTTCTCTTATTAATCCCCACCATAGCCCTGTGTATTTCGTAACACAGACCTGTGTAGTATATTACACTCATCAATAGAGATGAAAGGACTGAGGCTAAGGGAGACTGAAGGTCAAGACCAGAGCTAGCAAGTGGCAGAATTAAGATTCAAATACAGGATCGTTTGAGCCCCAATCCTCAATCTTTCCACCACTAAACTGCCGTTATCTATAAATCAGGACTAGGCCAAGGAAGGAAAAAATAACCATGCACTCTAAAGAGAAACGATCTCTTAATAGGAAAAACATTAACATCTGCCTTTTCTTAAAGTGAATGAGAAAGATGAACTTGACAGGCTGAACAAAGGGGCCAGCTCCCTGGCGGGATGTCTCACAAAGGAATCTGTGTGCTTTTACCCTTCCACTGGGCTCACTGACAGGTGAGCAGCAGCAGCCACCAAAGGGTGAGAAAAAAATGAAAAGAGGATAATTTTGTCCATCACTTTTAAAATGTTTCTGTGCAAGCTGGGCAATAGCTCGCCTCATGTGTTCATGCTTTGGAATAGTTTGTGGGCCTGCCCCACTTCCTCACGCTGCCTGTCCTGCCTGCCTCAGATGCCCTTCCTCACTGCCGACCTGGTAACCCTCCAGGGTTCAGCTCCAGTGTCTCTGCATTGGCAGCCCTTCCTGTCCCTGTCCCCCAAGGCTGGGCTGTCCTTTGTCACCACCGCCATGTCAATGTGAGCTCTTTGAGGACAGGACCTGATGGAGCTGTGTGTCTGCAGCCCAGGGACCCCGAGGACAGTGCCACCGAGCTGCTGCTTCCCAAGTCAGCAGTGACAGGAAACCCGGAAGCCCGAGCAGGGAGGGGCCAATGGCGGCTTCTATTTAAAATAAATATATATTCTTATTGATTTCAGAGAGGAAGGGAGAGGGAGAGAGAGCTAAAAATGTGAATGATGAGACAGAATCATTGATCAGCAGCCTCCTGCACACCCTCTACTGGGAGTCCCTAACCCTGGCATATGCCCTTGACTGGAATCAAACCTGGGACCCTCCAGTCTTGCAGGCCGAGGCTCTTATCCACTAAACCTAATCTTCAGGGGCCCATAGTGTTTTTTTGAATGTCTGCCCCTGGGGAGGAGAAGATGAGTAACGCCTGGTCCTCATTCTCAAGGACTTTGCCATTGACGAGAGAGCTACCTGTGTGTCTCGCTCCTCTCACCTGGCCACACGCGTGAAGCAGGGGCTCCCTGGGCCTGTGGGGTTCAGGGAGCTAGGGCCTTGCTTCAGGATAATATGGGTGATGCTGGCAACCTGGCAATGAGGGGCTGAGAACAGTGGCTACTTCCTGTGAGGTTGGCAGGTGCTGTTGGCATGGAGTGCAGTGACCTGTGCTTTGCAGCCCAAGGTGCCGTCGGCGAGCCACTCTGATGATGGCACCAGCCCCCTGGGTTACATGCTCCCTGCCCACTCCCACTGCCCTATAAACAGGAGGAGGACAGGGAGATGGGGTCCCTGTTCTGGACACAAAACTCTTTGTGTCCAGCGTGTCTGAGCCAAGCTCCCCTCCATGTGTTGGAGAGACTGGGCCGGGCCAGGTGAGGGTGCTGGCTGAGTGCCTCCAGCTGGTGACTCCTCCAACCTCCACCTGGTGATGCTGGTGGCACATGCCAGACCCCTTTCCTTGTGATTTTGGCGTTCCTTTTCCCCTAAGTGGGGGTTCTCCCCACAGTGGGCTGAGATGGCTTATTGACCAAAGAATTTGTCCACGACCCCACCTCTGAGCTGTCGTTATCCCAGGTGACCTTTCTTGTGATGTCGGGGGTCCAGTTGAGCCCTACTGAATAGTCACTGGGGCTTTTGGGTCCCTAAGTGGGGTGATTTCAGCTCATGCTGAGGCTCCCATCTCACCTCATGTGGCTTTGTAGCCCCCACCCCAGGTGTTCCGCCAGGAGACCGTGTTCACGGAGGCCACAGATGTCCGTCTGGGATCCTTTCTGCGTTCTTATCAGAGGACCCTTTGGACAACGGGACTCCACTCCTGTGGGTCTGGTGTGATTCTGCGCCTCACAGGAGGTGTGGGGTGTCCAGTGGCAGTCAGGCCAGTGAAAGGGGGAGGAACCAGGAGGAAGACAGGTTACAGAAAAAACAAGACAAAAATAACTTTTAAACAAGGACCAGAGGCCAACTGTGACACTTGCTCTGAGTCTTGGCTCCTCCCCTGAGTTTCCTGGTGCAAGGCCTGCCTCTCCCCTCACCTTGGCTTCCTCTTCTCTGAAACCAGGCCTTTGCTGGGGGATCATGTCAGGCTCTGGTGTGTGGTCCTCATGCAATACCATCATCACTCTGCCGCCCCTCCCTGAAACACTGGGGGTGGGGGTGGCTCTGGCGTCCCATGGACATTGGTCCGGGATGAGCAGCCTCATGGAGGGGCGACGTTGGCCTCTGGGGTCCTCGCCCAGCCACGCCGGGGGCGTGGGGGAGAGCACAAAGCTGAAAGGCCCATCAGCTGCACCACTTACAGGCAGAGCCATTTCCCTCCTGTTTCTTGATCTGTAAAATCCAGGTGCTGATTCCTGGAGCCGGTGTAAGAATCAAACAAGAAAGGCCGGGAAGTTGCCCGCATAGTGCCTGGCACACACTCAGTCCTGTGTCCCTTCTGTTTTCAGACGTTTATGTGTAACACAACACTGGGATTTTTATAGAGAGATCTGCTGTCAACAGGCAAGGAGCCTGGAGTGGAAACAGCCGGCTTCTCTCTGCCGACGCCCACAAACTTGTGCTCCCACAGACGGCCATGGCCACCAGGGAGGGCCTCCTCGGACAGGTCGCCGTGGTTCCGAGGCACTGACCCTGCCACCAGGGACAGCTTCCGAGAGGCCTGATCTAAAGGGTCAGGGGAGACTCGGACACGGTGGCCATGGGCCTCCCCCAGGGGCCAGGGGAGCAGAGCCTGCAGGGGACAGTGGACTCTGGGAGGGGGAGATGCTGGAGGGCTTCTCAGAGGAGGTGATCCCAGAGTTGGTCTTTGAAGGATGAGCATGGTGTCCAGGTGGAGAAGCAGGTGCTCCTGGCAGAAGGACCTTCAAAAGCAAATGTCTGGAAACGGCCTGGGCGTGGCCTTCAATAGGAGCAGGTACCAAGGCAATGCAAGGAGGCAATGAGCATCTGCTGTGCTCAGGGACTGTGCTCATTGCTTGGGACAGAAGGGTGACTAAGGGGGACATTTGGGGGCCTGTGTGGGGGGGATGAGAGAGGAATGTTGTGGGGAGAAGCCCATGGGGTGGAGGGAGAAATTTACCCATAATCCCACTGTCTGTCTGTGGCCAGTTTTCCTTATAGAAACCTGAGGGAGGCAGGATGGGCTGAGTTGAGAAGGACCTGATGGGTCAGACCTGGGGTTGTTCCAGCAGGCAGGGCGGGGCCATCCTGCCGTGGTGCAGTTTGGGTAATGTGCTTGACCATGAGCTTCTCAGAACTTGGGTATTTGCTTTCAGTTTTCCACAGACCCAGAAGGTGTTTGTGCAGACACAGCTGCCGAGTGGATGTGCACAGCTAAGACCAAGTGGGTCTTGTTCCACATCAGCCAGAGGGAGAATCTTGGTAAGTTGGGAGGGTAGGAGCCCCTCTCCCTTCTTCTCATCCTCACACTTTCTAAGACAAGGATTATTGTCGCTATTGTATAGATGACGGAACCAAAGATGGGGGTGTGGGGGTGGTAATGGTCCCAAGGGCACATGTAAGCAGTGGCATACCCGGATTGGAACCCAGTTTTGTCTGAGGGTTCCTTCCTCCCCCTGTGGCCATAAACAGCGCAGAGAAAGGGGGACACTGCTCAGGTGGGTTCACAATGACCCCTCCAGCTCAGCACAGTCTTGGGCTAGCTGAGACAGGAGCCAGAGCCGCCAGGCGAAGGGGTTTGTTGGGGTGCTGTGGAGGAAGCAGAAGATGTGGGGGAAGGTAGGTGCATCCAATCCTCTGTCCTTGTGGCCTGGCTGCCCTGAGGCTGCCCACAAGGCTGCTGCTGAGGCTGATGGGGACAAAGGATTTCCTTTGAGATTTTGAGAATCCAGACATTGTTTCACCCACCCTTTGAGCTTAGTGCTGGGCCTTGTGGGGAAACTGAGGCCCTGAGAGGGGAAGGAGTTGCCCCGGGTGCCACGATGGGACACTGAAGAGGAAGATGGGTGGGCTCTGCTCTTGGCCGGCCCTCAGCTGAGGACCCTGAGGGGTCGGGAGACACAGGAGGTGGTCCTGTGTATCCAGAATCGGGGAAAAGCCCTGACCTAGAGTCTGAGACAGGCATGTGGCATGACCCAGTTTTTCATCTTTAAAAACCAACAGTTGACAAAGTACAGCTGGAGGAGTCTGAGCCCAGATCCCTGTGTCTGTACAGCAGACACACCTGGGAGCTGTTGCCTTATTCAAACCACATCCCTCCTTAGCCTCCAGCATCAGGAGGTGTGGGCTCTACTCTGCCCTCAGGAGCTGCCTGACGCTGGGCAAGCCCCTTCCCTGAGAATGATTTGTTCCTGTGTCTCCCCATGTTTAAGAATTTGTGTCCAGTCTCTCCATGTTGATCCGTAGGCTCCTGTGTAGTGTAGACAGTGAGTCACCTGTGGTCTCTGTACCTACTGCACACAGTGCCCCGGCCTCTCATGGTCTGCCTTGGCTGATGGTAGCCTTTGCGGTTTGTAATTTTTAAGAGGACAAATCAATCAAAGTTTCTCTTTATGGCTTCAGGAATTTGTGTCTTGATTAGCTATGTTTCCACAAGCCAGCATTAGTTTAGCATTTCTTCCTCCACATTTATAATTTTTCTTTCTATTTTACCTTTAGATTCCTTTGGAATTGATTGATTGATTAATATTTTTTTTTTAATCCTCACCTAAGGATATTTTTCCCATTGATTTTTAGAGAGAGTGGAAGGGAGGGAGAGAGAGGAAGAGAGGACATCAATGTGAGAGAGACACATGGATTTGTTGCCTCCCACACCTGCCCTGTGCCCTGCCTGGCAGCTGGGATCCAAGCTGCAACTCAAGTCCCTGCCCTTGACCAGGAATGGAACCTGGGACTTTTCAGTTCATGGTTTGATGGTCCAACTGAGCCACTCCAGCCAGGGCTGTAGAAACATTTTGTTTCTCCTTCCTCTCCTCCTCTTCTTCATCTTCATCTTCATCTTCATCTGTGTCTTCTTCCTCACGCAGGACATATTTAATGTGTACCTACAGCCTTCAAGGAGTCTCTGGTGCAGGAAGCAAATTGCCTGCTAGTAGTGGGAGGTGCTGGACGGAGCTGGGCCTGAGTCCCAGACCTGGCCCCCCCCACCACACCCTGGGGGAGGAGCAGCTTTGGCATGTCCTGCTTAATGCCAGGTATCAAAATCAGATTTTCCCAGGGACCCATGTTTTTCACATTCCTCTCTTCCTCTTTCTCCTCATATATAAAAATACTAGAAGGCCAGTTCACCAATTCTTGTATGGCTGGGGTCTGGGAGGCCCAACCCTAATGGGGTCAGATCAGGCCTAGGCCTGTTGGGAGGAGGAGATGGCAGGAGGTTGGCCAGCTGGCCTGCTGATCGGCCTCCATCATGGCCGTGTGGCTGGTGGAAGCGCGGCAGGTGATTGGCTGGTGGGTCCCGCTCCCGATTAGGGTTGGGGGACTCACTGGGGACAGGGCAGGCCATGCGGAGAGGCTGTGGGAGTTGGGCCAGCTGGCCCTGGCCCCAAATGGGGTTGGGGGTGCCGACCAGGGGCCAGTGGCCTGGGGAGGGGCAATGGGGGTTGGCCAGCAAAGCTCTGCCACTGATAAAAGGGGTGAAGGGGGCCGATCTGATGTAGGGCTGGGTGGAGGGAGGGGCTGCGGTCCAAACAGGGTGTTGGGGGCCCAAAGAGGTGGGGCTGGCATGGGAGGGGCTGCAGGAGTTTGGCTAGCCATCCCTGCCCCCTATTAAGAAGTTTGGGGCTGTTTTCAGGGGTGAGGTGAAGGGGGATGGGCTGCAGGAGGTTGGCTGGCCTGCCCTGCCCCCTATTGGGAGGTGTCAATCAGGGGCGGGCTGGCCAGGGGGAGGGGCTGCGGGCTGATCAGGGTGGTGGGGGCCCATTGGGGACAGGGCCAACTGGGGGAGTGGCTGGGGGCCAATCAGGATGGTGGGAGTGCATTGGTAGTGGGGCCACCCTGGGTGAGGGGCTTCAGGCCTATCGAGGTGGGGCCCGGCCGATCACGGGCAGGCCCGGATCACGGGCAGGCCCGCCGGGAAGAGGGTCCGCAGGAGGTTGGCCTGCAGGCCCCACCCCTAATCAGGCCAGTTCACTGGCCACAGGGGCATCATAGAGACTGGTCATCAGTCATTCCTCTCGTTACGGACGCTGGCTTTTTATATATACAGATGATGGCTGCAGGAAGGAGACAGGAGGAAGTAAATAGAACTCTCAGAAAGCTGATAGAACTGTCAGAAGTACATTAAATCAGTGGGGAAATTTGTGTGAAATCCGAGTCATAGTTTTTTCATCAAGATCGACAAGAAACCCAAATGGAGTGAAACTGGGGTTTGCTGTGTGGTCAAGAGGCTGGTTGTTCCCCTGTCATGGGACACCCAGGAGACGGGAGGGGCAGCACAGAGTAGAGTGGGCCACATGTTTACTGATACAAACGGTCCACAGGGCTAGGTCTGACCAAACAATGGAATCGATGTCCCCTCCCCTGAGAATCTGTCCTTTACATCATTTCCAACCGACATTCTCTTCCGCTTAGATCAGTAACTTCCCTCTGTA
>NW_005876283.1:0-10273 GCF_000147115.1 Myotis lucifugus | reverse complement strand
GCACCCTGGCCGGCGGCAGGCGCCCCTCGCCTGAAGGTGACACACTGCGGTCGTGGCACCTACATCTGCACGCAGCCTCGGCGGGCGGCCTGGGATGGGCGCACGTCTACCACGGGGCGTGGGGTCGGTTTGATTTTAAAATAGACGTTGGCGTCCTAGTACCTTGGCTACTAGTTCTTTACATTATGCTTTTACTGATTTCAGAGAGGAAGGGAGAGAGAGAGAGAGAGAAACATCATTGATGAGAGAATCATGGATATCATGGATCGGCTGCCTCCTGCACGCCCCACACTGGGGATCGAGCCTGTAACCCGGGCATGTGCCCTGACTGGGATTCGAACCCTGACCTGGTTCATAGGTCCACACTCTAACCATTTAGCCACACCAGCTGGGGCAAAATATGATACGTACTTAACATGTAGCACAGTGGTTCTCAACCTTCTGGCCCTTTCAATACAGTTCCTCATGTTGTGACCCAACCATAAAATTATTTTCGTTGCTACTTCATAACTGTAATGTTGCTACTGTTATGAATCGTCATGTAAATATCTCAGATGCAGGATGGTCTTAGGCGACCCCTGTGAAAGGGTCGTTCGACCACCAAAGGGGTCGCGACCCACAGGTTGAGAACCGCTGATGTAGTAGAATAATGTTAGTACTAGAAATACACGGCATCTCAGGATGAGAAAAGTAGTTATAAGCTGTTGCTTTTTATTTTTATTTTGTTTTTTGTTAATTCTCGCCCGAGGGTTTCCCATTGATTTTCAGAGAGAGAGGAAGGGAGGAGGAGAGACAGAGAGACACACTGGTTGGTGGCCTCCGGCACCCGCCCCGACCAGGGCCAGGGTCGAGCCTGCCACCGAGGTGCGTGCCCTGGATGGAATCAAGCCGGGACCCTCAGTCCTCCGGCCGATGCGCTGTCCTGGGGCATAAACTGCTACTTTAAACGTTTTGGAATCTTAGTCACATAAGCCAGGAGCTGCACAGACTTATTTCCTGTGAAACGCAGCCTGGAAGACGCTCGTGGGAACTGGCCGTGCAGTTCCTGGTGCGAGTCCGTCTGTTGTTTTCCCTTCGAGTGCAGGCTGTTCCCGCGCCGGAGCCATGGAGGGCGGCGCGGCCCCCACCCCCCAGGGGCTTTCCCGCTGTCCCCACGCGCAGCCCTCGCTCCGTCTGCTTCCTCTGAGCCCTCAGCCCCTCCGACGGGGCTGCTCCGTGTGACCTGAGCCCGCGCTGCATCCCGGGGGCGGGCGCGGCGGGGACCCTGCAGGGCGCCTGTCCCTTCCCCGGGGAGCACGTCCCCACCTTCTGAGGTGGAGGGTTTTTCAATGCGGACGGGACTGTGGGCGCCAGGGACAGGCCGTCCCCCCACAGGCCGCCTGGTCTGCAGCACTCGGTCCTGCCTCCTCCCCTCGGGGGGCCTCTGCCGGGAGCCCACTGACCTTCCAAGCCTGACACGCGACGGGGGCTCGTGCTGGTGGCCGGAGGCAGGCCCAGCGGCCGAACTGGGAGTGTCTGGGCCGAGATTGGCTAATGCCGCCCGCTGCCCGTGAGAAAGGCACGCCAGCACCGCGGCCTCACTCGGGAACAGACGCCTCCACAGTCCGCAGGCCTGGGGGCCCCGCCCGCCCTGGCTGCCAGCACGGCCCTGAGTCTCCCTGTCCGCAGGTGCCCCCTCGGACCTGCGCATGGCCTGTGACCGCGCCAGGGTGCCCCTGCGGGCCGAGGAGCGCCCCGCGAGCGCGGCCAGCAAGGTAGTGGTGCCCTCCACGCCCTCCCTCCCCACACCGAGACCCCCCTCCCTGCACCCTCCCCCTGACCGCTGTCCGTGCCTCTCAAGTCCAAGAAGAGCGTGCTGGTGGCAGAGACGCCCTCCGCCGTCTTCCACTACTCGGACTGCGACCTGGACGAGACCGTCGCCAGCACCAAGACGGACGCCATCTTCCGTGCCGCCAAGAAGGACCTGATGACCCTGATGAAGCTGGATGTAGGTGCCCCCGCCCGCCCCCCCACCTGACCCCCACAGACCGGGCGGCGCCAGGACCTGCCGTGGAGCCTGCTGCCCGGCTCGGAGCCGCGTCCTCACTCGGCTTCGCAGGGAATCTCCTCCGAGTTGAGCCTGCAGGCTCCTGCCCCGCCTCCTGAGGCCTCGTGCAGAGGGAGTGACGGAATGACGTGTGCAGGGTCCCAGGAAGGGCCGGCACAGACCTCTGCTCGGGCCAGGGCTGCAGGCCGGCCTCCCACTGCCCCCCGCGGCCCCTCTGGGCTCTGTGCGCACTGGGTCCACAGCAGCGGGCGTTGGACGCGTTGCACGAGACGCCGGCTCGAGTCCCCTGTCCCTCAGGTCGCCAAGGTGTCCGCTGCACGTCTGGCGCGCTGCAGGCCACACTGATGTCCGCTGGGCGCCATCGCACGGTGGCGCCGGGTGCCAGGGTGCCAGGGCGGCCTCCGCTTGCACCGGCTGCTCCGAGCTCCTGTGCTGACTCCGGTTCTGTTCCCAGGACCCTTCGCTGTTGGACGGCCGCGTGACGTTCCTGCACGTCCCGGCCGGCACGGTGGTGTCCAAGCAGGGCGACCAGGTGAGCGGGAGGCCTGGCTCCGAGGGGGCGCTCACGGCGGGTCCCTCACCCCTGTCCCAGAGGGCTCTCCCGGGCTTGTCCTCTCGGGCTGGGCACGTGCCCGCCCTCCCACTACTCCCACCCCTCCCTTCGCTTTTGTCCCCCTCGGAGGAAAGAAGGGCTTTCCCCGTCCTCACAGGAGGCAGGCGCTGGCTCGCCTCCCGCACCCCGGGTCTGGGTCACCAGTGGGAAGCCCTCTCCAGGGCCTCTGCGCCCTCGGCCTGTCCCCCAGCTGCCCACTGGCCTGTGCCCACACGGCCTGTGCCCACACTGGCCAAGTCCATTTTGGTCTCTGGCCCTTCCTGCCCAGACCACAGGGACGAGGTCCGAGGGGGCAGGGTGAGCAGGTTTGGAAAGAGGTCTCGTGTGGACAGATAAGTTGGGGTTGGCGTGAGCGTGATTTCCCGTGTCGAGGTTGGACCCGAAGTGCCTGTGCTGGGGGGCAGGCAGGCACCTTGTCGGGGCCGCACTGACCGCCTGGCCTGGCCTGTCAGGACGTGAACGTGGTCTTCGTGGTCTCGGGGCTGCTGCACGTGTACCAGCGGAAGATCGACAGCGAGGAGGACAGCTGCCTGTTTGTGACGCGGCCCGGGGAGATGGTGGGCCAGCTGGCCGTGCTCACGGGCGAGCCCCTCATCTTCACCATCAGGGCCAACAGGGACTGCAGCTTCCTGTCCATCTCCAAGGCGAACTTCTACGAGTGAGTCCCGCCGGCCTCGCGCCCGCCCCCGGGCCCGTGCCCACGTGCTTCCCAGGCCCTGCCCTGGGGCTGAGGCGAACCCGCCGGGTGCCTGGTCGACACGCCAGCCCCTCCAGGCCCCGACGTGGGGGCAGCTGCTGGGACGCGTGGCCTGGCCCTGTGTGTCCTCCCGTGTGTGTCCGTGTCGAGTGTGTGTGTGCTCACTGCGTGAGCCCCTGATGCGGCAGCTCCCGCCCTGCAGCCGTGCCCACCTGCTGTCCCCCGGGGCCTCGTCCCCCCAGACTTCAAGCACCAAATCCCTTCTCCCCAGCCTCACTCCTGCGGCCCGGCTCGAGTGCCGGCGGGTGCTGGGCGGCCCCTGGCGGTGCAGGGGCTTCCACGCGGCCTCGGCAGAGCCCAGGTCCCCAGTTTGCTTGGCTCCTGCTTTTGAGATTGTCACTCCATCCGCCCACGGCTCGAGCTGTGTCCTGAGCCTCCCTGTCCAGCCAGTGCAGCCGTGAGCTGTGTGCTGCCCCCTCCCCACTGCCTTCCGGAGCCCCCACAGTGCAGAGGGGCCTGCTTCTGCCCTCAGCAGCCTGTGACACGGGGCAGCGGGGGGCAGGTGGACCATGTGCCCACGGAGCCTCTGGGTGCCCTGCCCCCCATCTTTGTGGCACATCGTGGGCAGGGCCCTGCCACCCGCAGCCGGATGGGCCTCGTGGTGTCTGTGCTCCAGGCAGCTGGGGAGGGGCTTCCCGGGCTCCCCCGAGGCTGCCGGCGGCCGGTCGCAAGGGCGGATGGGCAGGTGGAGGCTGTGCTCTGCGCTCCTCAGTGGGAGTCGTGGTTTGACAAGTGGGGCGCAGGTCCCGTGTCCTCTCGAGTGCCGGGCCTGGCGGGAGGGGCCTGCTGACTGGGCCGTCTCTGCAGAATCATGCGGAAGCAGCCGACCGTGGTCCTGGGCGTCGCGCACACGGTCGTGAAGCGCATGTCATCCTTCGTGCGGCAGATCGACTTCGCCCTGGACTGGATGGAGGTGGAGGCGGGGCGCGCCGTGTACAGGTGGGTGCGGGGTGCGGGGCTGCCTGAGGGTCCTGAGATGGGGCAGAGCTCGGGGTGGAGACTCCAGGTGTGGCTCCCCTGGGCTCCCGTGGGCCGTGCTCACCTGCCGGGCGGGCTGGGCCCTGTGCTCGCGCACACGGACGCTCAGCAGATCCACACCCGCCTGGCACGGCCCGCGGCGCCGGCAGCGCAGCATGTGTGCAGGTGCCGCTGGGCCCGGCGTCCAGTGCCTCGGCCGAGGGAGGGCTGAGTGCAGACTGGGTCACAGCGCCCACGTTTTGGCAGCTGTCAATCAGAACTAAGGACGCTTAGGACACTCACTGGCTGAAGTGTCGCCGTAGACCTGTCACGTGCTGGTGCACGTAGTCTTTCACGGAAAACAACTGTATTTCCCCAAACAAAAGGACTCCGTGAGAAGGCCCTTCTTTCCTTTGCTGTGGGGGGTGCGCGGGCTCCTGGCCGGTGCCCTGCCCGCTCCAGCGCCCCGTCCCTGCAGGCAGGGGGACAAGTCGGACTGCACCTACATCGTGCTCAGCGGCCGGCTGCGCTCCGTGATCCGCAAGGACGACCTCAAGAAGCGCCTGGCCGGGGAGTATGGCCGCGGAGACCTCATCGGCGTGGTAGGGCCGGGGTGCGGTCCCACTGGGTGCTGCCCTGGGTGCGGGGAGGAGCCCTCACTGGCATCAGGAGGGCGTGCGCCCCGTGGTTTTCCATTTTCGGGGCGGGTGTGCCCGCTCCCAGCCGGGCGGTGGCACTGGTGGAATCCCAGGGTCAAAGGTCTCCAGACCTTTGGGGCCAGCCGCTTGGCCTTTTCCTGGTGCCAACGGGCCTGGCTGAGGCGCCCTCCCCGGCGCGGCTGGTGAGCGCCTTTGCTCCCGTCCTCACCGGCTCCCACGTGCAGGAAGGCCGCCCCGCGCTCTGCCCTCTGTCCGGGCGCCGGGCAGCAGGTGTGAGCAGTGCTCCCCGCACCCCGCTCCCCGCTCCTCTCTCAGGTGGAGACGCTCACCCGCCAGCCCCGAGCGACCACGGTGCACGCCGTCCGGGACTCGGAGCTCGCCAAGCTGCCGGCGGGAGCCCTGACGTCCATCAAGCGCAGGTACCCGCAGGTGAGGGTCTGAGCCGGAGCAGGGCAGCCAGGGGCAGGTGTCTGAACAGGTCCAGCTGATCCTAATATGCACCCTGGATGAAACCTTCTGCACCTGGGAGGCTGCTGCTTCCGGACACGGCGCCCGCTAAACAGTTCAACAGCTGAGACTGCGGGCGCGTTTGGAAAAGGGGTAAAATGTTTGCAGGTAATGTGCCTGTTTTACTAGAAAACTGAAGCGGCAGCTGAGTGTTTAGAAGAGAGACTGGCAGGTCGTGTGGGTTGGATCGGCGTTTCCGTCCTTCCCGCCAGGGAGATGGGAGTGGAGCAGCCCCGCTAAATCCTGCCCCGGCCGGGGTGGCCCAGTGGCTAGAGCGTCAGCCTGTGGCCTGCAGGGTCCCGGGTTCGATTCCAGTCAAGGGCACCCACCTTGCTTGCAGGCTCCTCCCTGGCCTGGGCCCTGGTCGGGGTGCGTGCAGGAGGCACCCATTGACGTGTTTCTCTCACGTCGATGTTTCTGTCTTTCCCTCTCTCTCCCACTCTCCCTAACAATCAGTGGAGAGAATACCTGTGGGTGAGGAGTAAATACACATATGTACACGTGTGTGCGTGTGCATCGCAGAGTTCTTACAAGTCAGGTCAGCCGGAAGCTCTGCCCGCAGGGGAGTGCAGCGCAGAGGCTGCTGGTCCGTGTGGCAGCCCCTGCCATCCCAGGCCCGGGCTCCCCCGGGGGACCCAGGAGCAGCCGCCCCCGAGTGACTGACGGGCGGGCACGGACACAGGGAGACACTGGGCAGAGGGACCGAGCGGTGGCATGAGCTCTCGTCACGCCCACCATCACCCGTGGCCTGGCGCGTCCAGCCTGGCGCCTTGGGAAACACGGACCCAGGGACGTGGCCTGTTGGCTGAAAGGTGTGGTTTGGGGTCTGCTCTCCACCAGGTCGTGACCCGGCTGATCCACCTGCTGGGGGAGAAGATCCTGGGCAGCCTGCAGCAGGGCCCTGCGACCAGTGAGTCCCCGCGGGCGCTCGGCCTCCCGCCGCCCCCCTGCACCGGGCCCTCAGCCCTGCCCTCTACCCAGCCTCCCCCGCAGCGGGCAGGGCTGCATCCCAGACCTGGAGGCTTCCTTCTCCGCCCTCTCTGACCTCCCCTCAGTGGGGGTGCCGCCTCTGCTGGCTCAGGGCATAGAGAGTTGGGGTCCACCTCACACTCACGGTGGGTGTCTGCTTAGTGCTGGGGACCCCGGGAGGATCTCCCTGGAGGCAGCACCCAGTGGGGAGGGGCGGGATGGAGCCCACCTGCCTGGAGCCGGCGGGGGCAGGGCCCCTGCTGACTGGCCCTCAGGAGGGTGGTCTCCCCAGGGCCCAGGACCCCTAGCCGGGCTTTTCTCCCCTGGCCTTTCTGCGGGCTGTGCCTTACGAGCGTGGGAGTGCCCCCCCCCTCCCGTGGCCAGGACAAGACCTTCCACGTGCCTTAGAGGCGACAGTGCCTGCGCAAAACTAGCAGGCTCTGCTCTCTCCCTTCTCTCGAGGATATGGTACTCAGGGGTCACCCGGAAGAAGGGAGAAAGGGAACCCCACGGTTTCTTGCTTTGTTCTTCCCTCTCCCCTCTGTGGGCCGAGCCCTGATGTGAGATGTGGGTGCAGTGGCCTGGCGTCCCAGCAGCGGGAAAGCCAGCTGAGGGCAAGGGTGGAGGCGTCCCGGTGCCTGCTGCTGGCGCCAGCATGTCTTCCAGAAACAACTGGTGACACCTGGAGAGTCAGGGGTGGCCACCCCCTTGGGCCGACCCACGACCCCCCGCTTCCAGGTCACCAGTTCGGGCTGCACTCCACCGGCAGCAAGTGGGACTCGGGGAACCCGGCCAGCAACCCTGTCCACGGTGGCTGTCATGCCCGTGTCGGAGGACGTGCCCCTCACCGCCTTCGCCCTGGAGCTCAAGCACGCCCTCAGCGCCATCGGTGAGCCCCCCCTCCTCCCCCACTGGGCCCTCGGGTGCTTCCGCGGGTGCCGTGGTGGCGGGGCTGCGGGGCCGCCTGGAGCCGGGGCTGGGCTGCCCCAGGGACTCTGGCCTCTTCACCTGCCATGGGCCTCCGTCTCCTGTTCGCGTGTAAACCTGTGGTCTGCGTGGGGCCTGGCTTTTGTGTGAAGTGGGACCTATAGGTAGTGGTTGGTTTTCCTCTGCACGTGGAGGCCAGCGAAAGAGGCTCCCTCCCCGTGGCACGGCCTCGCCCCGGCGGGCTGGCAGCGACGTCCACAAGGCTCATCCCAGCTCGCTGGCCCTGGCCCTGGCCCCGGCCCCCACGCCTGTCCTGAGCCGGCCCCTCACCGTCTTCACGAGGCAGCTTTGCAGCAAGTGGTCAAACCAGGAGAGCGGAGCGCTCGGCTTTGCGGTTCCAAGGTGGTTTGGACCCTTCAGGGCCCGAGACCCCTGGGAGTTGGGACGAGCGTGTCCAGTTCTGTGAGAACCTGGCGGTCTGGCGGGTGCGCTGGCTCCATCGCTCCGTGTGCTGACACCCTGACCGGACCCTTCCCGCCCAGCAGCACGGACGCGCGTCCACTTAGGAGCATCTTGACTTTCCTCAGCAGCGTCGATAGTTTCACGGCGAGTCCTCGTTAAGTTTATTCCAAAGTCCGGACTGGCTCTGGTGCTGCTGTCAGTGGAGGGCTGGTATAATCCCTTCAGAGTGCTCACTGACAGCGAGAGGAACCGCTGCCTGTGCTGCTGGACCCTGCAGCCTCGCGGAAGGTGCTCATTCCACCCGCTTCTGAGTGTGTGTGTGTGTGGGTGGAACCGACGGGGGTCGCCGCCGCTTCCTCTCGTGCGGATGTCCGTCACACCCATTCGGGTCCTGATGGCGCTGAGCAGAGCCGTGTTGGACAGCGGTGGTGGAACCAGACATCCCCACCTTGTCCTGACCTTGGGGGAGCCCGAGGTCCACCCCAGTGTGAGGGTCGTGGCCTGCAGTGTGTTGAAGGCTTTCTGCACGTAGTTTACTGGGGGTGTTTATTGTGCAAAGAGGTTGACTTTTGCCAGTGCCTTTTCTGCATCAGCTGAAATGGTGGTGTGTTTCCCTTCGTCCTGTTAATGTGATGAGTCCTTTGAAGGACAGTCCTGTGTTGAGCCGTCCTTGCATTCCGGGGACAAACCCCAGGGGCTGTGGTGTCAGGCCTTTAACAGGCCGCTGGCCTGGTTCGCTGGCCTCCCGTTGATGTTGATGAAGGTCATGGTCTGCAGCTTTCTCCTGCTGACGTGGTCTCCTGGGCTTTGGCATCAGGAGTGCTGGCCCCGGAGTGAGAAAGCACCCTCCTCCGTTGTTTTACGAGAGTTTGAGGAGGAGGGTGTCAATTCTTTAAATGTTTGATAGAACCTCCAGCGAAGCTGTCTCGTCCAGGGCTCTCCTTTCTCGGTTATTGTTGTTGTTATTACTGATCCAATCTTTCCATATTTCTTCATGAATCCGTCTTGGTAGGTCTTGTGTTTCCAGAAATTCCTCCGTTTCATCTCGATCGTCCACCTTGTTGCTGTGCAGTTGCTCACAGTGCTCCTTGCGCTCCCGTTCGTTTCTGTGAAGTGAGTAATGTCCCACCGCTCTTCATTTCAGCGACTTGCATCTTTTTATTCTTTATTCATTTGCTAAGGGCTCGTCAGTTTTGTTAATTCTTTCAAAGAACCAACTTTTGCGTTTATCTCCTTCTCTATTTTAGTGACCTCTGTCCTGATCTTTATTTTTTCTTCCCTCCTGTCAGCTCTGGGTTTAGTTAATACTCTCTCCTCGTTCCTCGAGGCCTGGAGCCGGTTGCTGGCTGAGGCCGCCTTTGTGACGTCACGTTGGCGCTGTGACCCGCCCGCGCTGCCCGTGCTGGTCCCTGCGTTTGGGACCCCGTGTTTCCTTTTTCACGTGGCTCGCGACTGTCCGCCTTCCCTGTGACGGCTCTCCCCACGGGGTGTGAGCGGTTATTTCCACGTGTTGCGAGTTTTCCTGCTGTTACTGAGGTCCCGTTTCACACCTTGTGATCAGGAAAGACACTACGATTTCGCCTTTTAAAGTTTTACTCGACGTGTTTTGTGGCGCGACCTGGGCTGGCCCTGGAGCGGGTCCTGTGTGCCTAGAGCGCGTGTTCCGTGTCGGTCTTTCCACGCGTGTGGTAGTGAGTGTGCCGCCGCCTCGCTAGGGCTGGAGTATGCATTCCGCCTGACGGAGAAGCTGGCTCGTGATTGGCCGTCAGGTGCCCCCTCTGTCAGTGCCTGTCCGGTCACCCCCTTCCCGGGCTGTCACTCCTCCTGCGAGGGCGGTGGCGGGGGCGGGGTTCTCCCTGTGGTTGCACACGCATCCATGGTGGGTGCAGAAACTGCAGATGCCTTCCCTCTAATCGGTGCCTTTCTTATCTTCATGACGTGTTTTGACGAACAGAAGGTCTTCAATCTAACGTAGACCGATTCATAACTCTCTCCTGTATTGTTGTTGCTTTTGCTTTTTTACTTTAAGACATTTTTATTTTTGCCCCCAAATCATTGACGATGTTTCTTTTAAACACAGTCCCATCTGGGCCCTGGGTTCTGGGTTCTGGTTCTGGGTTCTTGATATGAGGTGGGAATCCAAGAATTGATTTTTGCCCTGTTGGGGTCTTCAGCCCGACCCAGAACCCCTCACTTGACGAGTAGAAAGACCGAGCTCTGCCCCGCAGTCCATGGCGACGCCTTTCGCCGAAAAGGCAGGGCAATGTTTGGTGGAAGGTTCGCCCCTCACTCCCTCAAGGGCGTTTCTTGCCTGAGTGGGGTTTAAGGCTTGACAGTCTGACCCTAGCCCTTCCCTTCGGTCCTGCCCCTGGCCC
>NW_005876282.1:0-10273 GCF_000147115.1 Myotis lucifugus | reverse complement strand
TTTTCATTGTCATTAGTGTCCAGGATGTTTTTAATTTCTTCTTTGATGTCATCGGTAACCCAATCAATATTTAATAACATGCTATTCAGCTTCCAAGTGTTTGAGTATTTTGGGTTGTTTTTATTGTAGTTTATTTCTAACATTATGCCATCATGGTCTGAGAAGATGCTTTTTATGATCTCAATCTTCTTGAATTTGTGGAGACTTTGCTTGTGACCCAATATGTGGTCTATTTTTGAATATGTCCCATGAGCACCTGAGAGGAATGTATATTCCGCAGCTGTGGGGTGTAGTGTTCTGAAGATGTCAATTAAGTCCATCTGATCTAGTGAGTCATTTAGGATTGCTGTTTCTTTGCTGATTGTTTGTCTAACGGATTTATCCAGTGATGTCAGTGGTGTCCCTCTGTCCCTTGCCGGCGGCTCCCCACCAGACAAAATCTCCAGGCGTTCCTGGTGGTTGAACATCCAGCACTCCTGCCCTCCACCAAGTGCGCAGACTGCCTGTCTGCTGTCCCCCAGCGCCCCACAAGAGACTGGGACCAGTGGGCATGTTTGTGTGCTTGCTGGTACAGCAGTTCCACAGTGCCGGTCGAGTCAGGCCCAGCCCTGGCCGGCCCCGGACCCGACTCTGCCCCCTGATTGCGTCCCTCCCAGATGCAAGGAGCTGAAATCTGCAGCCTGCTGGGATGGGCTCTGTACTTGGTGCCTCTGCACATCCTACTCAGTCTCAATGCGCTTCTTTCTATGGGAGGAGTTGAAATCTGCAGTTTGTTGGGTTGGGCTCTGTACTTGGTGTCACATCCTACTCAGTCTCAATGTTCTTTCTCTCCTTCCAGTTGTAGTGCTTCCACTGGGCCAACTTTCCCATGGTTCTGTATGATAGGTGTTTGTCTGATATTTGGTAGTTTCGATGTTGTTGTGTGAGGTAGCACGCACAGGTCTCTTCCTTATGCCGCCATCCTGGTTCTCCTGGGTCTGCTTCTTGAGTGTGTCTCCCATGGCTGTGAGCAGTTGAAGTCTGCAATTTGTTGGGATAGGCTGCAAAAGCGCAGGTGGGTCTTTTTGTGCACCTGGCACAGCTTGGATGGGGATGTAAATTGATTAGGGCTGAGACTCATGGAGTCGCCATAGCGGAGCAAATAGCACTGGCTGAGTCTCCGCGGCCCCTTGAATCTCTGCCAGGGCTTTGTGTCCCCCAGTGCCGGCGAGCAGCTGTGCAACAGAGTCTCCCTCGCTTTCTGGTGGCTGCAAGGCCGTGCTGCCTCTCCCCGTAGGGTCTGGTGCCTCATGATCCCGCCTGAACCAACTCAGTGGATTTGAAAATTTGCAGAAGCAAAGGCGTTTCTACTTGTGAGTCTGGCACAGCCCAGATGGGAATGTAAATTGCGTAGGGCGGGGTCACAGGGAGTCGCCGTGTGGAGACTCAGCGGCCCCTTGCCTATCCAGGACTCCAGGACTTTGCGTCCCCCAGTGCCGGCGAGCAGCCGAGCGCCAGAGCCTCCCTCGCTTTCTGACCGCTGGAAGGCCGTGCCGTCTCTCGCCTTGGGGCCTGGGGCCTCAGAGACCCGCCCGAACCAGCTCAGTGGATTTGAGAGTTTGTAAAAGCACAGTCATTCCCTCTTGTGCCTCTGGCACAGCCCTGAGGGTAGGGCGGGGTCACAGGGAGTCGCCAGCGTGGAGGAAATAGCGATGGCGGCGTCTCCGCGCCCCTCGCCTCCCCGGGACACCAGGACTTCTTGTCCCTCAGTGCCGGCGAGCAGCCGCGTGTCAGAGCTTCCCTCGCTCTCCGACCACTGCAAGGCCGTGGCCGCCTCTCCCTGTGGGATCTGGGGCCTCAGAGACCCGCCCCGAGCAAGCCCAGAGGATTCGAGGGTTCGTAAAAAACCGAGAATCCATTTGCAGCCCGCGTGGCGTGTGACTGCGTACCTCTGGTTTTGGTGCCTCCGTAGCTCCCACTCAGTCTCACTGCGCTTCTTTTCTTTTCCTCCAGTTGTAGATCTCCCACTGGGCCAACTTCCCCATGGTTCTGAGTGGCGGTTGTTTACTTCATAGTTGATAGTTTCAGTGATGCTGTGAGAGAGCAGCACACACAGGTCCGCTCCCTACGCCGCCATCTTGGTTCTCCTATAAGTTTATCTTAAAAGGCTAGTTACTATGCATTCTTCCTCTCAATGATATAACCTACCATATTTTACAAAAGGTAAATATTAAGTTTATGCATATCCAGATCTTATTGGTCAATTTCCCCCTGCCTTTGATAGCAGGGCTAGACTATAGAAGGACTTACTTTAGCTACCCTGAGCACCACACAGATGTTCATACAATCTATCACCATCCCTCACAAATGATGAAAACAATGTTAGAACATTTTCATAAACCAGAGAAATGTCTAAAAACTGGTATTGACTTTCCATATTTCTGTAGCTCTCTGCATGTGACAAATCCAGAAAGGAGGGCTCTTTTTAAAAATAACAAACTGCTTTGGACACTTGCTATAAGTTTGGGTTTGCAGAACTAGTACTTCATGGTTTCCCTACTCTGGAGGGCTAGTCCTACAGCTCTGGGTGCTGGTGATCATGGACGGAAGTCATAGCTGACTAAATCATGGAGGACTAATTGGTGGGCACCAAGGCACGGGGTCATTGCAGCTGGTCATGGCATTGCCCACTTGGCTTTGCTGCTTTTCTGAACCTGGAGCTGAAATGCAACTGAGACCTAGAAATTATCTCTAGGGAGAAAAGGTTGGGGGTGGGGAGGAGAGGGTATTGTCTAAACCGAAGGACTAGCAATATGCCAGGGAAGAAAATACTACTCTGGGGGTGAGGTCTGACACCAATTTTGCTCATTTCTAGGCGCTCAGGGCTTTCCACCCTGGTGACCTTTTGTATCTGGCTGTAAATTGCTCGACCAGTTAGTTCAGCTATCTGTCTCAGTTTCCCCATCCCACTCACCAGGGAATTTTCCAAGCTTCTTACTATCATTACTCAGAAAATTCCCTCTTTATTTAATCTTTTACTTCTGTTAGGGGCCAGCATATGTGTGGACTGTGTCCTGGAACAACCCTGATTCCTGGATCTGTGTCCATCAATGTCCACTTTTTTTACTTTCAAATTTTTACCCAAAATTTCTTTAGCTTTTATTTCAAACATAATTATGTATGCTGTGTACCTTTAGTCTGAACACTGGGACACAACTTAAATTCAATCAAGTTACAAGGACTTTCTGAAATGATGTTCCAATTATCTTGCACAGGATTGTCAATTATGAAGCCCATGAATAATTCTTCCTAACCCAAAGCTTTATTTCACCTTGACATCACTTTGGAGTCTTTTTTTAACCTATCTCTAAGTTTCTCTTAAAGGGAAAGTCTCCATAAATATGAACCCCAGGGAAAATTTGTAAGGCTTCCTCTTAAATGATTGAAGAAGATACAAGTTTCACCACAATAGGTTTTAAGCAATTCAGTACAAGAGCTGAGTGGCCAAAATAGTAGGACACTGATTTGTAAGATGCTTCAAAATTGGGTAAATACTGTTTCTCAAGCTTTTGTAGTCAGATTCAGATAACATTCCTGTCTTCTTTCTCCACATAATAGCCAATTCCCTTCTCAGCAACATAAAGACACAATGTTTTTCTTTCCCCCATACCCACTTCTTTCCTTCTCTTGTTATTCCTAGTGAATAGGGTCTTTGATAAGAGATCGAAGAGAGAGCTGCTAGTATGGTTGAAGAATTCATCAAAGTTCAGCAAATGAAAACCCATCAAGAAAAGGTTTTTTGGTTTTACAGCTGTTTTTCTGAGTGCCTGAAGAATCTGAGTGCCTGAAGCCTACCCCTCTGGCAGACAGCAAGGTCCTATCCCCACCCTTCTAAGACAGAGCCAGTGATTTTCGTGACCTTGTGAACCATGTGATCAACCTCAATATGGAGCTGGACACCAGAATTGGAGTGGGGGAGCGGGAAGGAGGTGAGTATGTACAAAGTGTAAAAATAAAAGATGGAAAATCTAGAGAAGAACTTACAAAAGATGGGACCAGCAAGATAAGGGGCTCCCCATTGTGCAGCTGTGGCAGATTCTGTAAAAGGTTTATGGCAACCTTAGAAGGAAGTTAAAAATAAAGCCACATACTAGATATTTTGTACCATTCTTTGAACTGAGTATGCTGTCACTAGCAGTATATTCTTATCTGTC
Organism: Myotis lucifugus; assembly: GCF_000147115.1. NCBI lineage: Eukaryota > Metazoa > Chordata > Mammalia > Chiroptera > Vespertilionidae > Myotis > Myotis lucifugus. Next base: position 6,080 of record NW_005876282.1, on the reverse strand, counting down.
AGTTAACACCTGTACCTGTTTGCTCTTCTAGATATTATAGGTATAACTGAAGGGCTATACCAGCAACTATCATGCTAGCTTCCCTAAGGCCTAAAAGTTGATTTTGAATGGATTCCACTTGGCTTTGGCTTCTACTTCAGTCTTTCCTAACCCAATGTTAATCCTTTTGATTTGGATTAGGTCAAGGTTCATTGTTAAGTCCTTCAAATCTGATTCTTAGGAACATCTTTTAGTTCCACAGCCATCATCCTGGTTTCCTGACTCAATCCCCCTTTTCTCTGCCCTCAGCTGAGGGCCAGCCCTACAGTCAGTAACCACAGCCTGAGCAGAGTCCATGGACGCCTTTTTATTTTTTATTTTTTTATATATATTTTTATTGATTTTTTACAGAGAGGAAGGGAGAGGGATAGAGAGTTAGAAACATCGATGAGAGAGAAACATTGATTCAGCTGCCTCTTGCACGCCCCCCAATGGGGATGTGCCCACAACCCAGGTACATGCCCTCGACCGGAATTGAACCTGGGACCCTTGAGTCCGCAGGCTGACGCTCTATCCGCTGAGCCAAACCGGTTAGGGCCATGGACGCCTTTTTAATAAGAAGACAAGTACAGACACACTCCTAAAATATCACAGAGTTCCTCCTTTCTACATCTCCTTGGCCAACACTGTGTGAGAAGAAAAAGGAAAGAAAAATTCAGCCAACTACTTGTTATCTCTCTCTTAGCACCCACACAGGTCATGGATGAAGTTGCTGAGTAGCTGTTACACAGATCTTTTTTTCCCCAACGGAATTGTTTTTGGAGGATTATTCTTCTGAATAATCATAGAATCTGTTTATCAGAGACTGTGTCTAGACTGCAATGAGTTAACAAGACAGAAAATGAGCCCATCAGTTGAAGGGTCGTCTTTGTCATGTCACATCAGCCAGTTCATTGTTTCCCACTAAGTTGAGGGAGCTGGCTTCTTTTGACAACAGGGAGACAATTGAAAGTGACTTGGCTTTGTTTGGCAACATGATGAGTTTATTATAAAACAAGCTCTGAAATAAAGGAGAAACAGTGTAGATTTCAAACCCATCCTTCCCACAAACTTAGTTCCTTATGACACAAGTAGGAATGGAATGCAATTTTGGTGTTTATGTTCAGAGAGATCTTGGTTTTTTCCATGCAACATAAAAATGTTGGAATACCATGTTGGGGTGAGCTGGTCATGAAAGACATCCTTAGTTAACCCCATTCTAAAACTGAGTCATTTGAGAGGTTTCAACTACTAATATGAAAGCCCAAGAATTGTAACCAATCAACATTTGTTGAGAGTTTTCTCTGTAACCAGAACTCTAATTGAAGTTCCTGTGGGAAAGGAAAGACCCAAATCCTGACCTCAAAGTGCCTGCAATTTTTGGAGCTAAGACAGACGAGATGAAATATTATAAGGGAGGAACACAGGATTGTCTAGACATCATGTTGACGTAAGCTCTGTTCTTTACTAGAAATTCAGCTTTATGGGTAGAGGTGTTTCAGAATCCTGGTGTCCTGCGGATAGCATGCATGCACTGTAGAAATTCTACATGGTAGGAAATAGAGGTGGCTTCCATTTGTTTTCAGTTCCATCACCTCAGTCCCTACTTTCATTTACATTTCCTTTATTTCTTCACACACTGTCAAAAGTCATGTCTTTGTGACACAGCTACCAAACAGGTCATGACAATAAAAACTACTATGTGCTCTTCTAGACTACTGTGTACTTTAGAAAGCATTTCACACTTGTAATTTTATGTAATGCTCTCAACAACCATTTGAAAAAAATGTCCCCATTTCACACATGAAGAAATCAAGGCTCAAAGACTTTGTTAATTGTCCTCAAAACTGGCGAAGCATTAGAGTCACTTAGGAAGCCTTTAAAAAAAATTCCAAGGCCAATGACAGAAACACAGGAAGTTATTTTGTTATAAATCACCAGTCTTTGGGGGGAGGGTATGATTTGTCCAAGGATACACAAGCATTAATCTGGAAAAACCAAGTTTCAAATATTTATCTTCTGTCTTCAAATACAACTAGAGTATTTAAGGTCCCTAAATGTGTGTTTCATGTAAGGCTTTTAACTGTCTCACGTGGGCCATTTTGTGCCACACAGTGGAGGCTAACCGAAGTATGCTTTGATGAACCGCTGTGTGAGCATTTGAGAACCTGTGCATGTGAGTTTTATCAACCCAGGTTTAGAAGGTGAAGGCCCAGATTTTCAAGATCCTGAAAGGAACGAGGTTTGTTTCAGTTTGCCAATATTTTAATGAAAAGAAATGAAGGAAAGAGAATTCCACACACTTCCAATGAAAATAAGCTTTTAAAAACTGGAAAAACAAGGCTGCTGATAAAGTAGAATTTCACTTTATTTTAGCCTTCTTAACCTCCTCCCTCTCATTGTATGAATTTGGAACGTGAATGAGCTTAGGGATGGCCATACCAATCAAGGCCACCAAATCTCCTCACGCTCTGCCCAAAGGCACAAAAATATGGGGAAAATTATACCCAATATGCTCAAATCTATGACCTTTGCTAATTCTGCCACCCAAAGGATATACCTTTTCCTAATTAATATTAAGTGATAGATGTTAATTAAGTAGATGTTGAGAGTCCTTTCACAAGGTTTATGTATCAAATCACCATGATATACACATTAAATATCTTACAATTTTATAGATCTAGTATGCCTCAATAAAGTTGAAAAAAATAAAAATTGAAAAACTACAAATTAAAAAAAATAATTAACATTCCAATGCAATGTAAGTCAGTGAAGGATTTCAAAACTTTACTATCATGAATTCTCTGGTGATCTTGTTAAAATGCAGATTCGAATTCAGTAGGTCTGGGGCCCTGAGACTCTGCATTTCCAACACGCTCCCAGTGGGTGCTAATACAGCAATACCCCTGCTTGACCACACTTTGAGTCACAAGTTGCTAATGTAGACCCTGAAACCTCTTAAGACAAGAAATGGCCATGCCTATACATTTAACTAAAGTAACAGATTGAAAGGAACCGGTGGCCACTGGACCAGAACAATTAGAACAGAAATTTAAAACAGTTCATGAGAAAAACAAACCTTTACCTTTGGTTTGTTCAAAATGTAGAATTGGCAAAGGTGTTTGTGTCCCAGTCTGACAGGGAAGGCTCGGGGGCTACAACATTTAAGGCAGTTTCCCTGGAAGTAGACAGCTGGGAGAAATAAGCATCTCAAGCATCAACTGATTTCCACGCTGTAACACTTTCCTCTGCAGGATCCACCCCATGAACTACCATCGCAGGATCAATGTGGGAGCAATAATGAGAAACCTCTTAGAATGGGAAGTAAGAGGGACCAGGGACCAGTGTGGGGTTGGGAAATGAAATGTCCCCTGAGAGCTCAACTCTAAGTGAACTAAAAGAGAGATTTGCAGTCATCTTTAAAAGACACACAGCCTCTTAAACTAATAAAATGACTCTAATTGGAGGAATTATCATATCTAGATAAAACCTTAATCATAACCATGGGGGCCTGCAAAAAGCAAAGTCCCAGAGTTAATTTTGTCTCTGCTTTACTAGGGGAGAGAAAGCCCTGGATCAAGAATGTGGAGTATCAGGAAGATAAACAATCCAATCAAAAAATGGGCAAAGGACCTAAATAGACCCCTTACAAAAGAGGACATACAGAAGGCCAAGAGACATAGGAAAACATGCTCAAAGTCACTAATCATCCGAGAGATGCAAATCAAAACGACAATGAGATACCATCTCACACATGTCAGAATGGCTATCATCAACAAATCAACAAACTACAAGTGCTGGCGATGGTGTGGAGAAAAAGGAACCGTCCTTCATTGCTGGTGGGCATGCAGACTGGTGCAGCCACTGTGGAAGACAGTATGGAGTTTCCTCAAAAAATCAAAAATGGATTCTCCCATTCAACTCAGTAATCCCACTTCTAGGAATATATCCCAAGAAACCAGAAACACCAATCAGAAAGGACATATGCACCCATATGTTCATAGCAGCAAATTTACAATAGCTAAGATTTGGAAACAGCCTAAGTGCCCATCAGCAGATGAGTGGATTAGAAAACTGGTACATCTACACAATGGAATACTACGCTGCTGTAAAAAAAAAGAAGGAACTCTTACCATTTGCAACAGCATGGATGGAACTAGAGAGCATTATGCTAAGTGAAATAAGCCAGTCAGAGAAAGATAAATATCACATGATCTCACTCATTTGTGGAATATAATGAACAATATAAACTGATGAACTAAAATAGATCCAGAGACATAGAAGCATTGAACAGACCATCTAACTTCTGGAGGAAGGGGGAGATGTGGGGGGAGGGTGGAAAGATCAACCAAAGGACTTGTATGCATGCATATAAGCATAACCCATGGACACAATCAGTAGGGGGAGTGAGGGCATGTGTGTGTGGGGGGGGGGGGGGAACGAGTGGGGAGAGGTCAATAGGGTAAAAAGGATTCATATGTAATACTTTAAACAATGAAAAATTTTTTAAAAAAAAAAAAGAATGTGGAGTGTCATGTAAACAGCGCCAATATCAACATGGGGGAGATGGATTTTTCAGACACTCAGAACCTAGTGCCACAAAACAGGGATTGGTAAACCCCTGGGCTAAATCCTGGTTTTGTAAATAAAGTTTTATTGGACCACAGGTATGTCCACTCATTTCCCATTGTCTACGGCTGCTTTTGCACTATAATGGCAGAGCTGAGTTGTCTGAACAAAGGCCATCATATGGCCCACACAGCCTAAACTATTTAAGATCTGGCCCTTTACAGAAAAAGTTTGCCAACCCTTACCGTAAAACTTTTTAATTACATAACCAATTCCCGTTGCTCTGATTCAGTGTTCACTAAGCAAACTTCTGATTATAATTTACCAACAAAGGAGAGAATGCCTTGGATATTTATTTTTTTCTTGTGATTTTTACATCAATGTCTGGAGCCTTGCCATCTGAATTATTGCCATGAGTGATGGTTCCTTTCTAAATTGGCTAAAACCAACAGAAAAACACACTTTTTTACTCCTATCTAGATTGTGGCGGGTTCACTTTTCTTTTTGTTAAAGTACATTCTTAATAATTCCAGTGAAGATCTCTGGGGATTAAACATAAGCAGTGAGCCAGGGCCCAATTCCCTATTCCATAAAGAGAACATTTACTTGTTATGCACAAGAGCAGAACTCCCAAATCTACTGCCTTCTTCTACACAGAGTATTCTATAACTTCAACCTTGTTCAGTGCTTTAAGATCATGGTCTATTTCTGGTTTATTATAGGTGCTTACCTTATTTTTCTATTTATATTTTATATTCTCTTATATATTTGGAACAAAAGGGAAGTGTTTTGTTGCAAACATATTGTAACATTTTGGCCCCCAAAAAGAATGCTCTTGCTGACCTCCAATAGCATTTTTTTAGTTAGTCTAATTGACTAGAAATTTTCATTCATTTGTTGATGTAAGAAACATCCGAACATGTAGAGAATTTTTATGAGTTTATTTGGTCCAAACATATGACAATTGAGGGAAACAGTATCTCAATGGATTGACAAAATGCTCCGGAAAATGGCAGTTTTAACACTTATTTTATACATCAGAATCAAAGGGGAAGACATAAGGGGTTACATGAAATCTATTGGTGACAGATTAGGGAGGCAGGAAAAAGCAAAGCGGGGAACTCTCTGAGACTGGATAAAAAGTAAAATGGATAGACATATACTTTTTTTACACTGATGAGTATGGGATAGTTAACAATTAACACGTACAGCACATGGACATGGTATGAGGAGAACAAAATGACAATGAAAGGCTCTGTGGTCTCCTGCTCTGGTAGGAGATTGTACCCTGAGAGATCTGGAAAAGGAAATGCTATTGTAGGTGCAAAAAGACAATAGACAGCTCAGTTAAGGTAAAGATTGCCCTTTGTCAAGGAAGATACCGGCCTAGCACATGACTACACACAGGGCTCGCTATTAGTTAAGAAGTTTTCATTTCAGACCATCCCACGTGGTTACTTTAGGTCTCTGAGTTTGTAAGGCCACCATGCAGC
>NW_005876281.1:0-10275 GCF_000147115.1 Myotis lucifugus | reverse complement strand
CCGGGTAGTTTTTATATGAGTTTAAGGATTTGTTTTTGTTTTTTGCCATCAACAACCACTTCTCCAATGGGGTGTCCTACAATTCATTACAGTTCTGACACTAACTACCTGAAGTGGGTGCAGATCGCATAGGTTCAAGCCTGAGTAACATAAACTGCCCCTCTTCAGATGCCATCACAAATGGGGTGCGCAGGTAACTCATTTTTGTCACGTTAACTCCAAATTTGCCGGTTCCCAGTTTCATATTATAATTATCTAAAAAAACCTCACAGAACTCAGGAAAGGGCTTTACTTACTTTTACTGGTATATTGTAAAGTATACAATTCAGAGACACTCAGATGAAGGCATGGGGAGAGGTGTGAAACTCCCATATCTTCCCTGAGCTCCCAGGCTTCCAACATTAACACAAAGCTTTCTGAACCCCATGCTTAGGGTTTTTATTGGAAGTATCCTTATGTTGGCATAATTGATTAAATAATTGGCCATTGGTAATAATCTCTAGCTCCTCTTTCCTCCCAAGAGGTTAAAGGTTTGGGCTGTGTGAATGAAAAAGGGGCTACATACTCAACCTGATGAGCTCAGGAAAGGCCTGTGTGGGGGCCTTATAAACTCAGAAACCTGAAGTAACCCCATAAGATGGTCTGAAAATAAAAACCTTCTAACTTAAAGTGAGTCATGGTGGGTAGTCATGTGTTAGGTTGGTATCTTTCCTGACAAAGTTAAGTCTTTACCTTACCTGAGCCCATCCATTGACTTTTTGCATCTACAATAACATACCTTTGGAATATCAGGGTAATTTTCTTTTTTCCAAACCCCTCACAACTTCAGAGCAGAGACCACAAAACCCTTGTTATTTTTATCATGTTAATTGTTTACTGCTAACTATACCTGTATAACCAATACAAAAGAAATATGTGTCTATTACCTTTTATGGAATCCCAGAGACTCTCCCTATCCCTTGCTGTGTTTTCTACCACCTCTCTAATGTATGACCAATGGATTTCATGTCACTCCTTACGCTTCCTCTCTTGATGGTAATTTATAAAATAAGGTGCAAAACTGCCATTCTCGGAGCATTTTCTCAATCCCTTCAGATTTTGCTTCCAGGTAATTGTTACCAGTTTTGCCTTAAAAACCCAGGATAGTAATTCTGCACAGGTTTAAACATTCCGTACGTAACAGCAGTGGTCCCTTGTACCACATGGCTCCTCTAGGTGAGCTTGAGTCAGTTTTTCTTGCAATTCCCGACCTTCCAGTTTTAAGCAAAGAGGCCTACATTTATTTGAGGATTTTTAAAAAGTCCTTTAAAAAATTTATTTGATGTGTGATCAAGGATTAAATTTTGAAAGACCCCAAACAAAATATAACAGTTGACAACCCAGGACAAGAGAAAAATGGGTGGTTAATTTTATTTTTTAAATATGTTCTTATTGATTTTAGAGAGAGGTGAAGGGAGAGGGAAAGATAGAAACATCAATGCATCCACATAGATTGGCTACTTCTTGCATGCCATGCCCCCTGCTGGGGATCAAGTCTGAAACCTGGGCATATGCCCTGACTGGGAATCCAACCGGGACTCTTGGTACATGGCTCAACACTCAATCACTGAGCCTCACTGCGGGGTGGTGATTGGTTTTTAATTTTGACTTTCAATTGGAATTGATTTATGAGAGTCAGAACAAAAAATTTAAAAAATATATATTTTATTGAATTTTTACAGAGAGGAAGGGAGAGGGATAGAGAGTCAGAAACATCGACGCGAGAGAAACATCGTTCAGCTGCCTCCTGCACACTCCCCACTGGGTACATGCCTACAACCAAGGTACAATCTCTTGACCAGAATAACATCTGGGACCCTTTAGTCCACAAGCCAATGCTTGAGCCAAACCGATTATGCCAGAACAAATCATTTTGCCCGATAAATGATAGACTGAAGTCATTCTGTTCCAAAGATAAGGGGCACTTCCTTTCTCCAGCTTGAATCTCTAGTATTCTTTTATTTTAAACTATATTTTATTGATTTTTTACAGAGTGGGAGGGAGAGAGATGGAGAGTTAGAAACATAGATGAGAGAGCAACATCCATCAGCTGCCCCCTGCACACCTCCTACTGGGTATTTGCCCACATCCAACGTGCATGCCCTTGACTGGAATCAAACCTGGGACCTTTCATTCTGCAGGCCGACGCTCTATCCACTGAGCAAAACTGGATAGGGCTCTAGTATTCTTTTTTTTTTTTTGACTTTTTTTTTAATTTTTTTATTTTTCGCTAAAAGTATTACAAAGGGTATTACATAAGTGTCCTTTTTTCCCACCCACCCTTGACAAGCCCCTGCCCTCCCTTACCCCCCAGTGTCTTATGTCCATTAGTTATGGTTATATGGATGCATACAAGTTCTTCGGTTGATCTCTTACTCCCCTCCCTCCTGTCCCCCAACCCTCCCTGGCCTTCCCACTGCAGTCCGACAATCGGTTTGAGGCAGCTCTGCCACTGTATTTACTATTGTTCAAAAGTTTGTAATGGTCTTAATTATCCATGAAAGAGTGAGATCATGTGGTATTTTTCCTTCATTGACTGGCTTGTTTCACTTAGCATAATGCTCTCCAGTTCCATCCATGCTGTTGCAAATGGTAAGAGTTCCTTCTTTTTAACAGCAGCATAGTATTCCATCGTGTAGATGTACCACTGTTTTCTAATCCACTCATCTACTGATGGGCACTTAGGCTGTTTCCAGATCTTAGCTATGGTGAATTGTGCTGCTATGAACATCTGGGTGCATATATCCTTTCTGATTGGTGTTTCTGGTTTCTTGGGATATATTCCTAGAAGTGGGATCACAGGGTCAAATGGGAGTTCCATTTCCAATTTTTTGAGGAACCTCCATACTGCCTTCCATAGTGGCTGCACCAGTCTGCATTCCCACCAGCAGTGCACAAGTGTTCCTTTTTCTCCACATCCTCTCCAGCACTTGTCGTTTGTTGATTTGTTGATGATGGCCATTCTGACAGGTGTGAGATGGTACCTCATTGTTGTTTTGATTTGCATTTCTCGGATGATTAGTGACTTTGAGCATGTTTTCATATGTCTCTTGGCTTTCTGAATGTCCTCTTTTGAAAGGTGACTATTTAGATCCTTTGCCCATTTTTTGATTGGATTGTTTATCTTCTTTTTGTTAAGTTGTATGAGTTCCCTATAAATTTTGGAGATTATAGGGCTCTAGTATTCTTAAGTGAATAAGAATCTCTGTGGAGGTGTCAGAGGGAATCCTTCATGATGTGCAGTAATTCTGTAGGGAATTGCAACTCAGCTGTAATTAAAGCATTAACTCCTATTAGGATACACACCTAAAGGTCGGTTACCTAGTGCTCTGAGTCCTATGGCTGTATTAGGTTGTGAGGGAGAGAAACTGAGACACATAAAAATAGTGTATGTGACTTGGAAGGTAACAGCCCCTTATAGCTCATCCCAGAAGCAGCATGCTTTAACCCACAACACAATATCTCTAGACATTTGTTCAGACTGCATTTATCCAAAGACAATTAAAATTAATCATACATACAAGGTTGAAAATTTCCAACCCTCAGCCCCCATTAATACTCTGCATATATACAGGTAATAGGAAGTCTTTACTCACAAGTATTATAGATATAAGAAGATTTAACTGAAAGTGGTATCAACTTATGATGGCTAAAATGGGACCTTTTGGATTCTTAATTGATTTTTTGCATGCAGAAGTAAAAAAATTTGGGTCTAAAATTAAACTGAATGGACAGGAAGCTTATCTTTATTGGAAAGGAGAAGCTTTTATTTATTTATTCATTTTAAAATATATTTTTAGTTATTTCAAAGAGAAAAGGGGGGGGAGAAAGTGAGCGAGAGAGAGAGAGAGAGAGAGAGAGAGAGACCCAGAAATATCAATGATGAGAAAGAACCCTCAGTTGGCTGCCTCTTGCACGCCCCACACTGGGGATCAAGCCTGTAACCTGGGCATGTGTCCTTGAGCAGAATCAAACCTGGGACCCTTCAGTCCGCAGGCCAATGCTCTCTCCACTGAGTCATATGAGCGAGGGTGGAAATGAGAAGCTTTTAGAAGGAGCATGGATAAATGCTCTTTTTGTAAAGAAATTAATAGCAAATTTAGAGACTGTCTCTAAATTAAAGACGGCTTCTGAAGCTAATAAATGTCAACACCCCATTTCTGTCTCTTCTACAGTTCCTCCACAATATCCTTTGCTCTCTGAGTTTCAGAGTCTGGATTTTCTCTCCCCTTTTTTTCTTTTTTGGTTCTATCTCCACTATATTGCTTCCACTACCACTCCCTACAAAATAAGAGAAAATGAGAATAGAAAGTCAGACAAAGATAATCCAGGAATTTTCGCAGCTGCCTTCAGAGTAAATCCATCCTCAGGTGATAGGGAACCAATGAGTATATACACTGAGTGGCCAGATTATTATGAGAACCCCATCAGTACTTCATTGGGCCACCTTTTGCCTTCAATACTGTGGTGATTCTTCTTGGCATTGACTCCATGAGATGTTGAAAGATGATTCGAGGAATCTGACACCATGCCTGATGAATAGCACTGTCCAGTTCTGTGAGATTTGATGGTTGTGGAACAAGCTGCTTGATGGCTCTTTTAACTTTATCCCAAAAATGCTCAATTGACTGAGAACTGGAAATTGTGGGGGTCGCCTAAGCAAGGTAAAGTCTCCCTCATGTTCTTGAAACCACTCCTGCACAATACTCGCACCGTGGCATGGTGCATTGTCTTGTTGGAAGAAGCTATCTCCATTGGGGTACGCCATCAACATGATAGGATGAACTTGATCAGCAATGATACTTAGATATGTTGTGCTATTCAGATGTTGTTCCACAGGAATTAAAGGGCCCAAATCATGCCAGGAGAACATACCATACCATAACACCGCCCCCACCAGCTTGAAGGGTTGTACTTATGCATGGGGGGTGCATGCTTTCATGCTGTTTCTTCGAAATTCTCACTCTGCCATCTGCATGATGCAAATGGAAACGTGATTCATCAGACCACATGACTTTTTTCCAATGCTCGACTGTCCAGTGTTTGTGTCCCTGTGCGAATTGGAGACGTTTTATCTTGGTAACTGCAGATAACAAAGGTGTTCGAACAGGCCTTTGGCTTCCATATCCCATACAATGCAGTGTATGGCTAATTTGCCTAAAAAGGTTAGGTGGTCATAATAATCTGGTCACTCAGTATATATATATACTAGAGGCCCAGTGCACAAAAATTTGTGCACTCGGGGCGGAAAGAGGGGGTGGGTCCCTCAGCCCGGCCTGTGCCCTCTCGCAGTCTGGGACCCCTCGGGAGATAACGACCTGCTGGCTTAGGCCTGCTCCCGGGTGGCAGAGGGCAGGCCCAATCCCTAGATGCAGCCCCTGGTCAGGCTCAGAGCAGGGCCGATTGGGGAGTTGGGCGCCGCCCCCTGTCATGCACATAGCAGGGCGGATTGGGAAGTTCCGATGCCACCCTCAGTCAGGCTCAGGGTGGGGCCAATTGGGGGGTTGGGGCACCGCCCCCTGTCACACTCAAGGCAGGGTCGATGGGGAGGTTGCAGCGCCACCCCCTGTCACGCACAGAGCAGGGCCAATCAGGGGGTTGGGCGCTGCCCCCTGTCATGCACAGAGCAGGGCCCATCAGGGGGTTGGGGAGCTCTCCCCTGTCACTCACAGAGCAGGGCTGATCAGGGGATTGTGGAGCTCCCCCCTGTCACTCACAGAGTATGGCCAATAGGGGAGTTGGGGCACCGCCCCCTGTCACACACAGAGTCACAGGGCGATCAGGGGGTTTGGGCGCTGCCCCCGTCACGCTGATCCGGTGCCAGGAGGCCTCGCGGCTCCGCTGATCCCGGTGCTGGGAGGCATATTACCCTTTTACTATATAGGTTAGAGGCCTGGGGGCAGGCTGGTTTGCCCTGAAGGGTGTCCTGGATCAGGGTGAGGGTCCCCACTGGGGTGCCTGGCCAGCCTGGATGAGGGGATGATGGCTGTTTGCAGCTGGTCACACACCCTTCAGGGTGGGGGTCCCCACTGGGGTGCCTGGCCAGTCTGGGTGAGGGGCTGAGGGCTGCCTTCATGCTGGCGATTGACTGAAGCTCCCAACCGCTCCTTTTTTTCTTTTTTTTTTTTTTTTATTCTGGGCCAGCTTTAGTTCTGGCTCTAGCTCTGAGGTTTCTGCTGCTGGTTTGTTTGCATTCTAAAATCGAAACAATGTATAACTCCAGCTCTGAGATCCCTGCAGTTTTGTTTAGCTTCTATATTTGTTACAAAGTTTCAAACTGCCAGCTCAGAGGCTGGCAGCGCAGGCGGGGAATGTTGGAGTCCTCCTTCACTGAAGCAAGCAAGCCTCATGTTCGCTTCCAGCTGCCTGGCTGCCGGCCGCCATCTTGGCTGACAGTTAATTTGCATATATTCACTCATTAGCCAATGAAAAGGGTAGCGGTCGTATGCTAATTACCATGTTTCTCTTTTATTAGTGTAGATATATATATATATATATATCCCTTGAACTGGACCAGAATTAAGAAATCTACCTAAAGATTTTCTCAGTTTTATTTAGGACCCTGATGGGTTTATAAAGTAATTTAATTCAACCGTCAGAACATATGATCCTGACTATTCTAACCTATTTCAATGAATATACCCACTGGTTTCTGGGAGCAAAGCAACAGAATTATTAAGTAAGGTTCACCAGAAAACTTTTATAGAGCAGTCTGTTCAACATAAGAAGGGTTATAGAAAAGCAAAGTGGTATTTAGAAAGAGAAGAGAAACAGAAGCGAGCATATGGCTGCTCTGAAATCTATGAGAGGCTGTTTCTCCTCCTTACTAATAGTTTAGGAGAAGTTGAAATTAGCATAAAAGGGGAACTTATTAAGGCCCTTGCAGATACTGTGGATACTTTATCTATTTTAAACCATCCCCAACTAAGTTGCCTTCATCTTTGAAGCAAAGCTTCTGTGCAAATGGTAGAGATATATAACCAACCAATGACTGTTTTTAAATCAGAACCTGTTCATTTCCAGCTCTGGAGTGTTATGGGGCAACATATACTTTTAGTGGTCATACCAGTTCCAATTCACCTGGTAGGAAGAGATTTTCTTGAAACTCACATATCATTTTTCCTGAATGGGTGAAATGTATTAAGAACTAAATGAACCAATTATAAACCAAGTGGGTAGATGATTATAAAGAACTGCTGCAAGGAGATGAACATTTGTTGTAGAACATTCCAATGCAACTTTGAGCCCTTTCTAGTATGGACATTGGCAAGGTTAAGTCAGCCATTCCCATTAAAATAACTATTGCCCTGACCGGTTTGGCTCAGTGGATAGAGCGTCGGCCTGCAGACTCAAGGGTCCCGGGTTCGATTCCAGTCAAGGGCATGTACCTTGGTTGCGGGCACATCCCCAGTGGGAAGTGTGAAGGAGGCAGCTCATCGATGTTTCTCTCTCATCGATGTTTCTAACTCTCTATCCCTCTCTCTTCCTCTCTGTAAAAAATCAATAAAAAAATATATTAAAAAAATAAAATAAAATAAATAAAATAACTATTGATAATACCTTGCCTTTTCCAAATGTTCACCAATAACTTGCCTTTTCCAAATATTTACCAATATCATTTAAGACTTGATGTGCCAGCTGCATTTAAGCACATTATACAATATTACCTCAAAGGTGGATTTATCATTTATGTAATTCTTTTATCCTTACAGTGAAGAATCCAAAGGCAAAAATGTAGACATTTGTACAGGATCTCAGAGCTTTAAATAAGATAGTTATTCCCAGACATCCTTGGTTCCAGATCCACATATCTCATTATCAGCTATGCCTATGGTTTGCCAATATTTTTCAGTGATAGATTTATAGAGTGACTTTTCGGCATTCCAGCAGAAAATGACAGTCAATATATCTTTGCTTTCACCTGAAAAGATCCACAATTTATTTGGACTGAAATGCCACAGGGATATACAGAGAGTCCCACCTATTTCTCCAAGATACTAAAAGTTGATATTATGTTAAATTTCCTAGAAATTGCCCTCTCATCCAATATGTGGATGGCTTACTTTTATTCTCTAGATTATTACTAAACTCCCCAAAAGACACAATTTACCCTTTATAACAGCTAGCTATAAAAGGACATAAGGTCTCAAAGGACAATTTTTTATTTTACTTTGCTCAAGTGAATTACCTTTTCATCTCTTATATAAAGACTAGAGGCCCAGAACATGAAATTTGTGCACAGTTAGGGTTCCTAGGCCTGGCTGGCGATCAGGGCTAATCTGCATGGCGACCAGAGGGGTGATCAGAGGGTCCCCGCTGGTACCCACCCACCTTGGAAGCCTGGAGCCAGCAGGCTGGGGGCAGCTCTTGCATTGAGCATCTGCCCACTGGCGGTCAGTGCACATCATAGCGACTGGTCATTTTGCTGTTTGGTCAATTTGCATATTAGGTTTTTATGATATGAGATGGGCTAATGATTACCTCTGAAAGAATCAGAGGGCTTCTATCATTTCCTCTTCCAAAACCAAGAAAGAAGCTTAGAGGATTGGATATTGTTTCAATTGTGACTGGATATTGTTTCAATTGGGTTTCAAGTTTTTCATTAATGTCTCAGAGTCTATAAGTCCTTTTGAAGTCAAATTGACCTCTTGTAACTCAGTGGAACTGAGAAGGAAAATAAGCTATAAAATCTTTAAAGAATTATCTGAAGCTCATGCTCTGGATCACCTTAAGTATAAATTTTTTAACTTTTTATACATAAAAATAAACAAAACATTTAGGAAATTTTAGATAAAAAACAGAGATTATCATATACTTGTAGAATATTATAGTCAGCACTTAGACTCAGTAGCCAAAGGGCTCCCTCCCTGCATGAAAGCCATCTCTGCTGAAGACAGTTATGGAAACTAACAAAAGGTATTTATGGGCTCTCCTTTGTTTATGTTCCTCATTCTGTTAAATATTCACTGAATTCTCATCACACTCAACATTTATGTCAGTCTACAGACTCTTATTAAAATGTCTTTAAATCGATGTAAAGGTCTTAACCCAACAACTTTGCTACATTTTTTTGCAGGATGAAGACATCCACAATTGTGTTTTGTCCACTGACCTGCTTCTTGATTCTAGGAATGGTTTATAGGAAAGTCCTTGCTAATGCTGACTTAATTTGGTCTACAGGTGGATATGTGATAGATAATCAGGTATGTTACCCAGCTGAATATGCAACAACTTCCATGATGGACACAATTGAAAGTTCTTATTTACCTGAATAAGATATGCCCAACAAGCTTAATTAATTGTTCTAATTCGGGCTTGTCAATTGACCAAAAATAAAATAGCCAATATTTGAACTAATAGTAACCATGCCCTTGGTATAGCTCACAACTCTAGAATGCCAAGAAGTTGTGAGGGTTCTTAACTTTCTTATGGCAATGCATAAGTAATATAAAATAGGCTGTAGACTTATTAGATGTCAAAGAAATCAAAACAATTGGCAATTATAAAAATTCCAGAGCATTCTAAAGTTGCCACCATGAAAGCAAAAGGAAACCATTTAGCTGGTGCTGCAGATTGACAGACAGCATTAAACAGCCAAATTATTTAGACTTCAGGATGTTCCTTGGTTCCTATTAAACCAATAAAATCATGTTGAGTCAAGAAGCCAAACTCTGCCCAAAATTACATACTGTATGATTCAATTTTTGGAAATTCTGGAAAATGCAAACTCATCTATAATGCCAAAAAGCAGATGAGAGTTTCCTTAACACGGGGAATGAGGGTTGAAGAAGGACAGAATGAAGAGACACAAGAGGGCTTGAGGAGTCTTTAAGAGTGTGGGACAGAGGAGAGAAAATGGCAACTGAGTAAGCAGACATCTCATGCACCTTGTCCTGGGTCCAGACTTGAATAACAACCAAATTGGAAAACATCCACCTGGAATTAACGAATTACACACAGCTGAGGAGACAATTTACCAGGAATGGCAGAGGATGCCTGGAGAATGGTAGGATCAAGGATGTGGGCTTGAGAGCAAAACCCGACCAGTGGGCCAAGAGGGCCAGGAGAAAGCTGCATTGCACCAAGTTGCATCCTTGGCGACAGGCATAACATACAACTGTGAAAGGAAATGCACAGGGCTGCTGCACGAGGATCTGAACCTAAGACCACAACCCAAAAGGCTGGCCTGTGAAAACAGCCGAAAAGGCTCCCTAGCAGCTCAGTAGTGGGGGGAGA
>NW_005876280.1:7337-11178 GCF_000147115.1 Myotis lucifugus | reverse complement strand
TGTCTAATTTTGGTAAAACACTTAAAATACGCAATGATATTCCCTGGAAATGATTAGAAACATGTAAGAAACACTTGAAATACTAAGGAATAGAGCCATTCTATCTATATAGCCGTGTTCAATCACCAAGATTAGAGGTAGAAAGCTGTGAAATGCCGAGAGTACTGATAATGTTTACAATCCGGCAACTTTAGATTGTGTTTTTCTGAAGAAAGTGCTTTCAAATATTAACAATTGCTGTTTATACAGCTCAGAATTTGTGTATAAAGCCGTTAAATGAAGAGAATCCTGATAATATTTAAAATTTAGGCGACTTGCATGGCGTTTTCTGAGTGACACAGTTCCAATACTGAAGATTTGTGTCTATACTTCTAAGAAAACTGGCTAATTTTGGTAAAACTCTTAAAATACACAATGATATTTCCGGGAAATGATTAGAAACAGGTAAGAAACACTTAAAATACTAGGAAATAGAGCCGTTCTATCTTTATGGCCTGCATCAATCACCAGGATTAGAGGGAGAAAGCTCTGAATGCCGAGAGTACTGATAATGTTTACAATCCGGCAACATTAGATCGTGTTTTTCCGAAGAAATTGCTATCAAACATTAAGAACTGCTGTTTATAGAGCTCAGAATTTGTGTATAAAGCCGTTAAATGAAGAGAATACTGATTATATTTACAATTGAGGCGACTTGCCTGGCGTTTTCTGAGTGACACAGTTCAATCCTGAAGATTTGTGTCTATACTTCTAAGAAAACTGTCTATTTTTGGTAAACTCTAAAACACACAATGATATTTCCGGGAAATGATTAGAAACATGTAAGAAACACTTGAAATACTAAGGAATAGAGCCGTTCTATCTGTATAGCCGTGTTCAATCACCAAGATTAGAGGTAGAAAGCTGTGAAATGCCGAGAGGACTGATACTGTTTACAATCCCGCAACTTTAGATGGTGTTTTTCCGAAGAAAGTGCTTTCAAATATTAACAATTGCTGTTTATAGAGCTCAGAATTCGTGTATAAAGCCGTTAAATGAAGAGAATACTGATTATATTTACAATTGAAGCTGAATTGCCAGGAGTTTTCTGAATGAAACAGTTCAAATCCTCAAGATTCATGTCTATACTTCTAAGAAAACTGTCTAATTTTGGTAAAACACTTAAAATACGCAATGATATTCCCTGGAAATGATTAGAAACATGTAAGAAACACTTGAAATACTAAGGAATAGAGCCATTCTATCTATATAGCCGTGTTCAATCACCAAGATTAGAGGGAGAAAGCTGTGAAATGCGGAGAGTACTGATAATGTTTACAATCCGGTAACGTTAGATGGTGTTTTTCCAAGAAAGTGCTTTCAAACATTAAGAATTGCTGTTTATAGAGCTCAGAATTTGTGTATAAAGCCGTTAAATGAAGAGAATACTGATTATATTTACAATTGAAGCTGAATTGCCTGGAGTTTTCTGAATACCACATTTCAAATCCTGAAGATTCATGTCTATACTTCTAAGAAAACTGTCTACTTTTGGTAAAACACTTAAAATACGCAATGATATTCCCGGGAAATGATTAGAAACATGTAAGAAACACTTAAAATACTAGGAAATAGAGCCGTTCTATCTTTATGGAATGCATAAATGACCATAATTAGAGGTAGAAAGCTGTGAAATGCCGAGAGTACTGATAATGTTTACAATCCGGCAACTTTAGATGGTGTGTTTCGAAAAAAGTGCTTTCAAACTTTAAGAATTGCTCTTTATAGAGCTCAGAATTTGTGTATAAATCCATTAAATGAAGAGAATACTGATTATATTTACAATTGAAGCTGAATTGCCAGGAGTTTTCTGAATGACACAGTTGAAATCCTCAAGATTCATGTCTATACTTCTAAGAAAACTGTCTAATTTTGGTAAAACACTTAAAATACGCAATGATATTCCCTGGAAATGATTAGAAACATGTAAGAAACACTTGAAATACTAAGGAATAGAGCCATTCTATCTATATAGCCGTGTTCAATCACCAAGATTAGAGGGAGAAAGCTGTGAAATGCGGAGAGTACTGATAATGTTTACAATCCGGTAACGTTAGATGGTGTTTTTCCAAGAAAGTGCTTTCAAACATTAAGAATTGCTGTTTATAGAGCTCAGAATTTGTGTATAAAGCCGTTAAATGAAGAGAATACTATTTATATTTACAATTGAAGCTGAATTGCATGGAGTTTTCTGAATACCACATTTCAAATCCTGAAGATTCATGTCTATACTTCTAAGAAAACTGTCTAATTTTTGTAAAACACTTAAAATACGCAATGATATTCCCGGGAAATGATTAGAAACATGTAAGAAACACTTAAAATACTAGGAAATAGAGCCGTTCTATCTTTATGGCCTGCATAAATCACCAGAATTAGAGGTAGAAAGCTGTGAAATGCCGAGAGTACTGATAATGTTTACAATCCGGCAACTTTACATGGTGTGTTTCGAAAAAAGTGCTTTCAAACTTTAAGAATTGCTCTTTATAGAGCTCAGAATTTGTGTATAAATCCATTAAATGAAGAGAATACTGATTATATTTACAATTGAAGCTGAATTGCCAGGAGTTTTCTGAATGACACAGTTCAAATCCTCAAGATTCATGTCTATACTTCTAAGAAAACTGTCTAATTTTGGTAAAACTCTTAAAATACGCAATGATATTCCCTGAAAATGATTAGAAACATGTAAGAAACACTTGAAATACTAAGGAATAGAGCCATTCCATCTATATAGCCGTGTTCAATCACCAAGATTAGAGGTAGAAAGCTGTGAAATGCCGAGAGTACTGATAAAGTTTACAATCCCGCAACTTTAGATGGTGTTTTTCCGAAGAACGTGCTTTCAAATATTAACAATTGCTGTTTATAGAGCTAAGAATTTGTGTATAAGGCTGTTAAATGAAGAGAATATTGATTATATTTACAATTGAGGCAACTTGCATGGCGTTTTCTGAGTGACACAGTTCCAATACTGAAGATTTGTGTCTATACTTCTAAGAAAACTGGCTAATTTTGGTAAAACTCTTAAAATACACAATGATATTTCCGGGAAATGATTAGAAACATGTAAGAAACACTTAAAATACTAGGAAATAGAGCCCTTCTATCTTTATGGCCTGCATCAATCACCAGGATTAGAGGTATAAAGCTCTGAATGCCGAGAGTACTGATAATGTTTACAATCCCGGCAACTTTAGATGGTGTTTTTCCGAAGAAAGTGCTCTCAAACATTAAGAATTGCTGTTTATAGAGCTCTGAATTTGTGTATAAAGCCGTTAAATGAAGAGAATACTGACTATATTTACAATTGAGGCGACTTGCCTGGCGTTTTCTGAATGACACAGTTCAAATCCTGAAGATTTGTGTCTATACTTCTAAGAAAACTGTCTATTTTTGGTAAAACTCTTAAAATACACAATGATATTTCCGGGAAATGATTAGAAACATGTAAGAAACACTTGAAATACTAAGGAATAGAGCCGTTCTATCTATATAGCCGTGTTCAATCACCAAGATTAGAGGTAGAAAGCTGTGAATGCTGAGAGTACTGATAATGTTTACAATCCGGTAACGTTAGATGGTGTTTTTCAAAGAAAGTGCTTTCAAACATTAAGAATTGCTGTTTATAGAGCTCAGAATTTGTGTATAAAGCCATTAAAGGAAGAGAATACTGATTATATTTACAATTGAAGCTGAATTGCCTGGAGTTTTCTGAATACCACATTTCAAATCCTGAAGATTCATGTCTATACTTCTAAGAAAACTGTCTAAATTTGGTAAAACACTTAAAATACGCAAT